>NW_016167157.1:0-22191 GCF_001687245.7 Rhagoletis zephyria | reverse complement strand
GTGTTAGCCAGAGTTGGTGAAAACGGCCCTTAATAATGATCGGGCATGGGGTTTTAACTTCTAAAATGCCTTTTCTATGAGCCGTTTTCAACGTCGCCAAAATTATGTGCCAAAAAGGTGGAAGTAACTACACTCGCTACTTTTTACGGCTGCCAGAGAAATATTGCAGAGCTGTAACCAGATTGCTTACGGGGCTTATCGTTGTGGCTGCTCATGCTAAAAAATGGGCATCACTAGCGTGGAAAGGTGCAGGAAAGGTCGTGAGCCAGGGAAACCTTGGAGCATCTTCTCTTCCGATGTTCTGAAATGTCAAAAACACGACTAAAATTCTTGGGAGCTTACTAATTCGATAAGTTGGAGGCCATCTCAAAAGTAGAGCGGAATTCGCAGTAGATAAAAGCAATGCCCAAAAAACACGTGATCTCAGCTACAGGCATTATTTGACAATTAGTTGTACTTATGAGACTGTGCGATGGTCTCAGTTCGTCCTCGTACAAAAACTTTGTACATACTTAATGTGACCAACCGTACTTCTTTCGAAAGTACAGTACTTCTTTTTTCGCTCTTGTACTTCGTATTTAGAAGTACAGTCAAATGTACTTCTTTACGATATTTTGTACTTCAGTAGGGAGATTCTGTAACCAGTTATCGACAATTTTCTCTGATCTTCTAGACGATCGTCATATGGCCTGGGCGATAAATTCGTTCAAACCCTTAAAATGCTGGGGACCAATGGCATCATATCTGCGCAGCTGCAAAGGGCTCTGAAGGTGTCGTGCAATTGGTAGGATCCTATTTAAGCGAACTGCGTGCGGACCGGGTACATCCCCAAGGCTTGGAGGGTAGTCAGTGTTGCGTTCATCCCCAAGGCCGGAAAAGTCGCTCATGTTTCACCTGGGGATTTTAGGTCTATTAGTCTCTTCGTTTTTGCTAAAGAGGCTTTTACTAAAAACGCTAGAGAGACTGATAGACCTGTACATACGAAACGCGATTCCTCGTTACTGTCTTTCAAGAGGAGCTCAATATGCTTATTGCTAGCAAACGTCGGTAAATACCGCCCTCACACATGCGTAAAATGGTCAGAGGAAGCCTTTACGTATGAACATTACGCAGTAGGGCACTTCTTCGATATCGAGGGGGCCTTCAACAATGTCACTCCAGAAGCAATTATCTAGTATATTCATAGTCCGGGGGTCGAAAACAAACTAGTAAGGCTTATCTACAGCTTACTTCGTGGCAGATCTGTCGCGGCGGAGCGTCTGCACTCAGTGCAGAGTTAATAGTAGTACTCTCTCTCCCCTGCTCTAGATTTGGGTTGTAAACGACCTTCTAGAGGAACTGGAAAAAGTGCGCTATCAGTGATCGGTTATGTAGATAATGTGGAACTTTTGGTTAAGGGACGATTTGTATACACCATTTTTGATCTTGCTCAAGGTTACCGGAGCCAGGTAACTAGGTGGCGATCATCGGCGGCTGTCGTGGAAGCCTAATATTGAGGAAAGGGTAGGAATGGTGTCGGTTGCCTTGTACTACTGTAGGGGAGCTATCGGTAAAAGGTGGGGTCTCTCGCCCAAATGAATTCATTAGCTCTAGGAAACCAGATTTAAACCTATATTGTTTCAAGGAATTCTTGTCTGGTGGAACTCACTAGAGAAGGTTACACTTGTAAAACTGGAATTAGCGGAGCATTAGGAACCACACCTACACTGGCGCTTAACATACATATGTTGAACACGGCGCCAGCGGATATTGACTGAATTGTCGCAGCACGAACTGCTATCAGGCTAAGGGAAACCGGGTCCTGTGGTGACATAAACAAGTAAAAGAAGACGTTTCCCTGCTGCCGATGCCGATTAATCAGCTTTAGGGCAAAGAATCGGCCGATGCCGATGCCGATTCCTTAAAAAAACCATTCCTTGAATTTATTTATTGAAGAACAAATCTGTGTTCGTATGGAATAGTAGCTTATGTCGAAAGGCTGGCTTTAGTATAATGCGGCATTCGCAACATACGATTGCGAATTACTCACTGGCGCCGAACCGTTGAAGAACTTTTGGCAAATAAACGTGCATGAAATAGTTCCGATACTAGCAAGTTACTATCTTATTAAATAACATCAAAAAATTCCTTGTCGTTTAAAGNACTCACTGGCGCCGAACCGTTGAAGAACTTTTGGCAAATAAACGTGCATGAAATAGTTCCGATACTAGCAAGTTACTATCTTATTAAATAACATCAAAAAATTCCTTGTCGTTTAAAGAATAAAGGGAATGCCGCATTATACTAAAGCCAACTTCCCGACATAAGCTACTATTCCATACGAACACAGAAATTATTTTCATAAACCTTTATAATAACAAAAGAAAAACATTAACAAATAACATTACAAAAGAAATGATCACTCAAGAATCAAATTCACTTATTTATATACACTTTTTCTACCGGAGCATGAGGACTTAAAAAAAAGATAATTAAATATATGCGAGTTTTGGGAACAAATTAAATGAATTAAAAACGAACTGAACGAGCCGATGTTTGCAAACCTTTTTATATTTTTAACCGACTTCCAAAAAAAAAGGAGGTTATCAGTTCGTCGGAATATTGTTTTTTTTATGTATGTTACCGCATAACTATGGACCACGTCAACCGAATTCGATAATTCTTTCTGCATCGGAAAGGTAGTCTCTCAGAGGTGGTCCCATACTAATCTGGTTTAGATCCGATCAAGGCATCATGAAATATATATGTATATTTTTTTTTTGTAGATAAATGGAATTGAAGTCAGTTTTGCTTTTTGCTAAAAATTACTTGTTTTATTGTTTATTCCACATTCCTCCGAAAATGTTGAACACGTCTTTTCTATTCAGAATCTGATAAAAACTTAACGTAGAAATAGATTACAAGTAATTACCCTCGGCTCTTTAATAAAAGCAAAATATTATACCAAATCTTCTCAAAGTTTTTGTCATGATATAAAAATACATACAGAATCCTTAAACCAAAATGTGACCTACGATCTCGCAGAAAGTGGAATGCTTGACTAATTTTTCTCTACTTTTAATACATATATGGATATTTTTAGTAGATTTTTATTTAAAAGGCGTTAAATAAATGTGTGTTTACATACACGTATGTATGTTTTAAGCATTCGCTGTTTTTATGAACGCGTTTAAGATTTTTTGTTGGTATATTTTTATTTGATTTGGTAAATTTTTTTCTGGCGTTTGGTACAATTTCCAAAAATTCATTTACTACTACTGGTCTATTGTCTAAAATGATGAACGGCATGAGCATAATTTGTTCACAGCAACGCTGGCCATTCACTCAGCGCCAATGTGTGTAAGGGGATAATATACCTTGTATGCCCCATTGCGTCATTTGTTTCCACACACAAGCTCATACACTTAACTGGATTTCGTTGGCCTTTTTGTTTGCCATTACAATGATCATCTCTTGCCGCTTGTTTGTTCGAAGCGTGTCGCTTTGGCTTGTAGAGGAGGCTTAATTATTTTTACTTTCGCAACTGATTCCTGCTCAAAGGGGTGGTGGTGAATGTTATATGCCTGGATTCATGGGCGTAGCCAGGTAGGGGCAGAGGGGTGCTCGAGCCCCACATATGCCAATATAGGCTTGTTGTAATACCAGATGGATTTTCAAGCCCCTTTCGATGTTAAAAAGCTGAGATGCAGACCATCTTATTGAGGATATACATTTTTCCAGCGCACAGTATCGTTGGTTTTGAGCCAATAAGGAAGTGGGTCGCACTAGTCTTTACAAGGGAGAACATTTCTGTTCTATTTAAGCTTATTTTGAGCGGTTTCTATTATGAGAAGGGCATGAAATTAAGACTGGATCATGTTATCTCTAACAAACTTTTTATAGGTTCCCCCCGGCATCTTACCGTGACTTTACGAGGAAGGCCGTGGATGATCGTACCTTGCTGACTGTTAAAAGGAGCCAATACCTTTATCGTCTCTCATTGACTTTTAGCAACCCAGCCGGACTTTTTCCGATTTTTTTCTACATCGTCGTAAAGTGTATAGAGTGCGTTTATGGAGGAAAAAAATTACACGAAATTAAGTTCAATACGTTTCCACACATATTGTTTAGAAGAAGTATATAGAAACGAAGGAATGAATTTTTCATTGGGGTCTGTATCTTTATTTATTATTTTTATTTAAAACTAAACCATTATACTTCTGTTTTATTATTATTAGTGATCAAATATATAAATACCTATTAAACTAATACGAAAATAAAAATAAAAAAATGAACTTGATAAAAAGTAGTATGAAGTTACTATTAAAATATGTATCTAAAAACATTTTTTTATCTTTTGTATATTTAAAATCTAGTATTATTTTAAAATCAATGAGTGGAGGAGTTACATCTTAAAACTCCCCTGCTTCTCTCTTAGCTACTTCTCTTTTAATTACTTCTCTTCTGGTCATAATTTATTTACATATATATAAGTACCATTAACATAGTTTATCTCTTAGTTATTAAGCACCGTTAGTTCATAAGTTACAATGTTCATAAGTAAGTTCTATAAATATAAGCTCATGTCTAGTTTTAAGTCATGTTTGAATCATACCTTCAAACAAATAAGGTCGTCGCATTTAAGTATCAAAAGCCGGTTGTTTTATTTGCAATCGATTTCCAGCTTGTATGTTATTCGCCTGCGAAATTAGTATTTTAAGGCCTACAAAATACGACGCACGCATTTCGTCATACGGCTAGTGGCATTTATTATCAAATCGCTCACAGGACCTCTGGTCGTTACAGTAGGTGTGTTTTGGGGATTTCGTTTTCTCAGTCAGCAATTTAGTAGTCATAGTACAATTTTTGTGGCTACTCCGAGTCAGGCTGCACATATATACATACAAACATTTAGTTGCTCATATTTGTGTAGAAGTACTGTAAGAGGGTATACACCAGTTGGTTAGTAGTCAGGGATGGAATTTCAAAATTTCAAAAGATGAAAGAAAGGAAGATGAAAGTACCACAAAATTAAACTTCTTTTAAGGCGTTTTAAGAACAATATATTTTTAGAAATAATATTTTTAAAATACACTGAAGTATTATAATAATTATTAATTAACTAAATTATTACATCAAATAACTTTTATGAAGGATTCCTTAGACATATACATAAATTCATAGTAAAATTACACAGAATTGCAATTACGGAGGGGAAATATACCGAAATATAGCTATTCCGACATTTTTACACACATTCATATGTATGTACCTATATGCGAAATAATGTCAGTGAGACATTTTGACCAGTTTCGCCTATTCTTTTCATTGATTATTTTTTGATTGATTTTATATAAAATTTTTATACATAATTTAAATATATTCACGTGGCGACGACTAACTGTTACCCAGTTTTTTTTTGAGAAATAAAAGGGTCCTTCATAGATTTTGAGAAAAAAGTATTTTATTGTTAATTTTCCACGGGGTTTACTTTAGTTGTATTAATTAGTTTTTATATTTTAATCCTTATTTACATTTACCAGCAGTGCAAACTTTGAGAGAAAAGTTCATTTGGCACGCAGGTCTTCGTAAGTTAATTTATTCCATATCTTCTGTCACCATAGGCTAATTTTCTCCATTTTGAGTCCCTTATACTTCCCCTTTTGTCCAACATAAGGCCTCATACTCGAAAATAGACTCGCAACTGGTGACCAAGACGGCCATTCATTCGACCAACCCTATGCAGTTTCTCTTTTTTTGAACTTTTCTCACAAAGTTTACACTGCTGAAAAATGTAAAAGAGGATTAAAATTTAAAAGCTAATTAATATAACTAAAGTAAAATCTGTGGAAAATTACCAATAAAATACTATTTTCGCCAAATCTTTAAAGGACCCTTTTATTTCTCAAAAAAAAAAAAACCTGGATAACATTATAAAAATTATGCAGGTTTTCGCAACAACAAACTTTGAATTCAGAATTTTTAGGGAGATTACTAAATATTTCTCACGTCACTTATTTAAATTTTTTAGTGCATTTAATTTTCACTTTTTGTAATTTTTTGAATCTATTATGTGGTATGTGATTTTTTTTTATATATTGGCATTTTATGCAAAATTTCTTATTATGATTGTGCAAAAATAGGACGAATTGTGCCAAATGTGCCTCTGAGAATGAAAATGCCAAAATTGACACTATTGCGCCTACTTTGCCATCACTGATAACAGTCGACACTTTGTCGTTGAGCATCCTAACCACACAAATTTAGTTCCAAATGATTCTCACTGAGTTGAAAGCTCAAATTTTAATGAGTGAAAATTTGTTGTATGTATATTTATATATGTATGTACATATGTCAGTCTGATGGCCACTGAGCTTCATGCTAATTTTTTTGTACATACTAAGTATATATGTATGTTAGTACATATTTATGTGAATAGTTTGGTGTCCTTCTTCACAGCACATGATTTGCTTTGCGTTTGTTATATATTCATTTTGTTATACATTTTTAATGGGATTTTAGCACTTTTCCATACACATGTTTTACTTGTTAAAGTTGAAGGGCTTAGGTGGCGTAGGCAACTAGTTTTGAACGGAATTAGGTTGTTGACCATTTTTTGTTTTTTTTTTCTGTTATACCTTTTAGTTAGTTACGCTTAGTGCTATTGCATAGAAACTTTTGTATTTATTCAAAAGTTTTCTAATGTAAGTGGAACTACCGACAGATTTTGTAATTCAATAGCCATAAAGGATCACAATCATGACAAAATAACAAATGTAATTGATGCTGAAACATATCTGTTTTAACTTTTTCCCATTTACATGAGTGCCCGAAAGAATGTATTAACTGCTTTTAAATTTAAATAAAATGGCTTATAATTGAATGTGGCAATATCAATTTCTTTGCTGAAATTATACTTTAGGGTTCTTGTTATATTTATTAGATGTCGTGGGGTGCAAATTTTGTCGTCGTTTTGAGGGGGATCAAAAGGTTTTGTTTGTTTTGTTCACTATATTATGGAGGATTGCTCGGTGGTTCCGAAAATCAAGTTTTTTTCTTCTATCAAGCTTAAAAAAAAGTGGTTCCATTTAATCACGTATATCTTACGAATCAATTTAATAATTTTAATACGAAGTACGGCAAATGAAATCTAATAAAATTCTCCATAAACCGCACATACTGCACTTTGCCTTAGGCCTAATATTTTCTGAGAAATCAAGTAATGGTTCCAGATTTTTGTGTATTCTTTTATGAAAAACTTATAGTGGAGTTAGTTAATATAGTTCTAAATAACACCAAATGTGGCTATAAATACGGGTTTTTCAAATATATCGAATCCTGTTGCATTGTTTTCGGGTTCTGAACAAACTGTAATGTATCAAGTCTCTAGGTCATCGGGAAGTTGGCCAAAAATTGATTGCAAGATTGGTCCCACAAAAAACATACTTACATATGTACATACCTACATACATACATACAGAGCGAGTTAAATAAAAGCTAGTAAAAAAAAAAACGATTTTTTTGCCAGCGCATTGGCATCATTGCAGTTTATGAAAGTCTGTTCCTTTACAAAAAAGGAAGCCATTAATGAAGAAAATATATATAGAAGAAAGGAATGAGCGATCAAATGAAT
The DNA here is from genome assembly GCF_001687245.7 of Rhagoletis zephyria. Lineage (NCBI taxonomy): Eukaryota > Metazoa > Arthropoda > Insecta > Diptera > Tephritidae > Rhagoletis > Rhagoletis zephyria. Next base: position 14,579 of record NW_016167157.1, on the reverse strand, counting down.
CTGCGCAAGGATGTTTTGTATGAGATATGGCCAGAAAAGAGTATAACTCAGTTGTACATGGCGTATGAGTAAAATTTTTTCCTGCTCATTTTTCATACAAAAAATCTTTGTGCATTAGTAGCTTGATTTTTTTGTAAAAGAACAGGCTTTAATACATGAAAAAATTTACAGAATCAATTTTTTATATTTTCCCTGTAAAAGTTTAAATTTTTTCAATTTTTACATAAATAAAAAACAAAAAATATGCAAAGATTAATTACTTTCCCAGAAACTCGTACGATGTACCGTATTAGTTGCCCACATTGCTTAGAGTGTTGGGTCGAGATTGAGTATAGTCGTGCAGCTGTAACTGAAAACCCAGAAGAATAACCATACCCCGTTACACTTCAAATAAATACGAGTATCCCATTTGTTAAATCCTCACACGGCTTATTATTGCCACAGGGCAAAATAAAAATAATGAACCAGCAATGGTAAGAGTTTTTCGGCCGACTGCGAAATATTGGAAAACCAGAGGATGAACTTTTTAATATTAATTTTATTTTTCCACTCGTAAAATCAATTACATATGTACATATATGTTCATTCATCTTTTAGAAAACTACTTTTCGCGTGAAATGCCAATTTAAAATAATCGGTGGTTCCTTGTACTATCTCAACAGACAAATATCAACAAGGACCGCCATCTTCCCAGATAATTTTAAAATTCAATCGTACCAATTATACAAATGGAAATGCCAAGATAAAAATGCAATAGCAACCAGTGAAGCAAACCCGAATAAAAGGAAATAAATAATTGAAGAATAAAATAACAAAAACAGCAGTCGAAAACTGATAACTCTATCGACAAGAAAAACAAAGCAAATGAGGACGGTAAAAACTAGAAACTGCCAGACAAACTGATACTCGTAGCAAAACTAAAGCGGAGCAGACATTAATTGCAGAGGCGGTGGCGGGAAAATATTTTAATAAAGGGTGTTTCAAGTATAAGTTTTAATTAAAATAAATAAATCATATATATTAATGAAAAGGAATATGTATGTATGCACTTTGGCAAATAAATAACTTAAACAAAAATGAAATTCATTTGCAAAATACACTCCTCGTCATTTGAATAGGGCACCCTATTAATCCTTAGTATTTACATTTGTCCTTTTCTTTATTTAATATTATATATATTTTTTTTAATAAAAATATAGCACTTTCTGCGTGTAATTCCGATTTAAAATTTTACACAAATTAAAAAAAAAATGTCAACACACGGGTGCACTATTCTAATGACCTGCAGTGAATAAGTTAATAACATTTAATTTCCGGATATGCAGTTTTAAAGCCTCTTCAAATGGGGAGTTTATTTTTAAAATAATTTCAATTAACTTAATTAGTTCGCTATTTGTAAGAAATTCTTGTATCAGCTACCTTAAACTTTTAATAAATTAAGCGTATTAAATTTATGAAAACATTGCAAAACCTTTTTAATGATGTGCACTGTACAGAAAAGTAAGGCTTGCTATGTCCAGCCAAAACTATATACATTAAACTGCATCACTCCCCATACAAAAAAAAAAAAAAAATCGGCACTATTTTTCCATTGGAATTCTAAAATCTGTTATATTTTAAGACGTCCACCAAAATATTTAGCAAAAATATTAAGATTTACGTGAGATGGACCGATTTGAAAATACCTCCAAAAACAGAGTTTTTTATGAATAAAAATAGTTTCTTAAAGATGTTTTTTAAAAAAAAAATCCGATCAAATGACAAAACGGTTTAAGCTTAAAAAATTTGCATAAAAATATTTAAAAAAATTAAAAAAAAAATTTTGAACTGAATCGTAATAATGAGATTTTTGATGCCGTTTTTAACTTTTTTCAAAGATTCGTATAAGAAAAACTTGAATAACAGAACCTAAACTCTCCCGATTTAGACTTGTGAGGTATCATTGGATACCTTTCCAACCTTTTCTCACCGTTTTTATTTCTTTGATAATAAACTCATTCAAAGGATGAAAGAGAAAGGTAGGATGAACGAATTTCATTCAAAGTTGAATTAAGATGTGTTGGTATTTGGAAAAAAAATTGGGACAGGAATGCCCTTTTTAGACAGAAATAAAAACAGTGGGAAAATACCTTTCTACTGAGATCCCATAAGTCTAAATCAGAATAGTTTAAGGCCAGTTATTCAAGTTTTTCATAAATCAATCTTTGAAAAAAGTAACAAATTAGCATAAAAAAATATCATTATTACGATTCTGTTGAAAAATTTTTAAATATTTTTATGCAGATTTTTTAAGCCTAATCTGTTTTGTCATCTGAGGGGACTTTTTTCAAAAAGTTCTTTAAGAAACTATTTTTATTTATAAAAAACTCCATTTTTGGAGGTATTTTCAAATCGGTCCAGCTCGCTTAAATCATAATATTTTTCAGAAATATTTTGGTGGACGTCTGAAAATATAATAGATTTTGTATTCCCGGCGGAAAAACCACAACTTTTTTTGGTGATGCAGTCTAATATATATACATAGTTTTTTCTGCGTATAAAGAGCAAAAAGGCAACCCAGATCTAAGATTATTCATTAACATGCATCTGAAAAAATTTCGCATGACTTAGGGATCCTAGAAAAGTGTAAGGCATCCGTGGGTTAATATATGGATCACTCCATACAAAATTTTTTGGTGTGAAATATATTTTTTTACATTCTTTATTGAAAAAAAGAAGACACCTATTTTTTATTTCATTTTTTTTACTCGTAAATCTCGAGTAAAATATTTTTCTGAAATTTTTAACTCACAAAACAGTATATGTTTTTAAATTTTTTTCAGTTAATAAACTATTTGTCGGAGAAACTCAGTTAAGTTATCAAAATGTGCGTAATTACCTGGGCTTTACATTAGTGAGATAGATTTATATAAATAATTTATTGCATTAAAAAATCGAAATTTTTGTTTTTTTTTCAATATTTTTTTAATGTAGTACACTGTAAAAATGTAAGTATGGAAAGATCAAAACTATAGTTTCAGTTTTTTATGCCTGCGTACATGCTGCGTAAGCCCGCGCGCTGAAACTTAAGTTTTTTTAAATTTATTTTTTTACTTGCTAAATATTTGTTTACATATTCTGCAATAGGTCCCATATTCGAACTTCGTCAGATATAACTTCAAAATAATAATATAAAATTTCGATCTTCCTTATTATTTGTCTTGAATTCGAAAAAGTACTTGTGAAGTGAAGAAAAAAAGTGTATTTCCAGCAGCTAATTTAAATAATAAAAATTTGATACTGTGGAACAAAATGCGCTTTTTAACTTATTGATACAAAAATTGAGTGTATACCATCGTACAATTATTAAAGGTATTGTCTTCCCAGAGAGCGCATATTCCGATCTGCCTTATTTGAAAAACATCATTGTTGGCCACACCAAAAAGTTTACTGTAAGGGAAAAGTGACATTTCTATACACCATGAGCCATATATTTTACTTATTTTTGTAAACCAACCTTCTTGCAGAGAACTTATTTAATTTGCAAAAGCCGAAAAACAAACATTTGCTTACTAAACAAATTAAAAAATTGTTATTTCTCACTATATTTCAAACGTTTTTTCATTTGTTTTCAAAAATCGTTTTAAATAAATTGCGTGAAAACAAAAGGCGAATCGAACTAAAAGTAAAAGAGTCAACATTGAAATGCGTCAAAATGAAAATAAAGGAGCACTAATTTCGATGTGAAGTAAAACTCTCTGGGAAGACAATACCTGTAATAATTGTACCATGGTGTATACCGTGCTAAAACCGTGATGGATGGTTTCACAATTTATTTTAAATTTTTAGGGAATTCAAAACCTCTCAAGCTTCTCATATTCAAGGTTAGTACGTAAAGATATTAGCTCAAAATTAGCCAAAAATTTATGATTTTAATGCTCTAATCGATTTATCTTCAACTGGCTGTAACTAAGTAAATAAGGTCTCCCCGAACATATTTTTTTTTGTTTTGGTCCAATGAATACGTTGCCAAACATTTCTGCGCAGTTTTGGATCACCCTGCATATGTATGTATGTATGTATGTTGGATCACCCTGCATATATAGCTAACCACACTGCCGTGCCTTTGCTTGCGGAATTCTGCAATGGCATTGGACTGAAATGTGCGCTATAGAATGTCAGGCCGACATAGCGATACAAGTTTTAAGTTTTAGTAAAAGCATTTGAGCAAATTCATAAGCGAATAGAAGCTAAATGAATAAATGAGTGAATGAGTGGGCTAAATGAAAAACTTAGTCCAACTTTGCGGTAATGAAAGCAGCAGAATTTAAATGAAAACAGCAAGAGTGAGGTGAAGGGCCAACAAGTGTAACAAATGACAGGGCCCACGACTGAGTGCTGAATAGTTATTAAAGCTCGACAGAAATTGTCCTTTTCCCAAAGTTGCTCTACGCATAAACTAAATACCTCGGAGGTTGAATTCGAATTAGGTGCAATGCTTGCCCTTGACAAACCACTTCATTCTAAAATGTTTAACAATTTATTCCCTCTTGTTTCTTTAGCAAACTAACTCAAAATACAAAGTGGCAAATTACTTTGCAGCTGTTGCATTACCACCTACTTGTTGTTTGTCGTCTGTTGAATTTTGTGATTTTCATTATTCGCATTGTATGTATTCGACACCTTACCACATTTTGGTATTCGTGTCTTAGCCGTGTTTTCTATTTGTACAACAAGCAGCGATTTTTTTTTTTTTTTGTAATTACTTGACATTTTCATTGCTGTGTTTGTGTTTCATCTGCGCTTCTAATTGTGATTCAAGCACTCTGACAAAGTTGTAGCGTTGAGTCGAAAATTGCAGACCAGCTGGAGAGCTATTTGAGGCTTTTGTTTACGACTTACCAACAATTATTTGAAAAGCACCTCGAACGGAGGATGTAATGAAAGGCTCTGTTTGTGAGGGGAAATTAAAATTTTGCAACCACTTGGTGTTGCATTCCTTTGACCGGCTTTCCATGACTCGTTATACACATGTATCTATTTATGCAGGAATACATGTAAGTATGTAGTTTTTCCAACGTGGTTTGTTCAACTGCCAGTATGCCAATGTTTGCTACAATTGGTCGCGGCCCAGAATGCCCATGTTCAAATCTCATTAGGCGGAACATTTAATTTTAAATTTTCAATTTCGGTTTTTCTTAATTATGAAAAAGTATCTGTGAAGTGCACAACGAAAGCGTAATCAAACGACTGACTTTAAAATGCTTTAAGCCAATTGCGTTTTAAAGTAGTTCAAATCAAATGCAGAGTCGGATAATTGAATGATGCCTAGGACATCGCCATTCGTTCGCTAAAAGGATGGAAGTCAGATCTTCAATTAGTTGTGGTGGGTAAAAAACTAGTCGAACATCGATATCTAAACTAGTTTCTTTCAGTACTGGGATTGTTTAGATTTTAAGTATCTATACTAAGTCCTATAAAAGCCACCAACATTCAAGTATAATTTAAATTTGTGTAGCTAGGGCTTACTGAAGCTTGAAAATTATAACATTATAAAATGAGCTTGTATTAAAAGAGTTTTCTCTAAACCAGCGAATATTACCTGAAAAATATTTTGTATCAAGCAGTGGATAACTGGAATATTGCTGTACATATTACACACTTATTTTTTGAAGTCTCTCTGTCGGGAGTAAAAGTTTTTCGCTGAAATCTGAAACTAAATTAAACAAGTTAAGAAGAAACCATAACTTTAATACCCAACACGCGTTCTCATCGCTTTCCTTATTTCTAAAAACTGCTGATATAAGGGAGTACCGGATTTGACCATACCCAGATGGGCAATGACTATTTTATTAATATTAACGTACATACCGAGTTTTGTTGGATGAGTACGATTTCGGTGATTCACACCACAAGAAGGCTGGGTTTGATTAAGCCGTTACTGAGTTACAAAATTTTTATTATATGTATGTATATATGGGTTGCCAAAAAAAGTATAGTGGGAATTTTAATGCTATATATATATATAAATAAATTATACGGCTAATATTTTTTTTAAACTATTTATGTATTTATTATGTATGGCAGTATTTTGGGGGCCTATAAAGTATAGTTTAGTATTATTATTGGAAGTCTCTGAAGATAATTCAAGAATATAGATTTTTAAGAACTATATACCATGTCTACGAAAAATTCTTGTTTTCCCATATAAAATACGTTCAAAATTTTGAGGGCATTGTGCATAAATTTTCGGTATATAACAATCTCAAGGGGTGATAGCATTAGTATTCTAACTTTACTTTTGTTTGAACCACCCCTAGGGGACAGTGCCCCTATTAAAAAAATAATATAATAATAATGGTAATGGGCCATTAACTGCGTACCTTGTATCAGGGATAATTATCTCTGATAATTATAAACCCAATTTGAATTATGAAGATATCTAAATTTTTTAGCAAGCATGAGCGGATGAACAGACAGATGTAGTTCAATCGATTTATCTCCAACCAGAATCGCGGCCGGCGTTGAATACTTTACGTACGATATGATCAAGCCAGCGTATATTAATTCGCGGTACCATGTCTATACCGTTGTAAAGCTAATACAGCTCATCATTAAATTGTTTGCGGTATTCGCCATCGCCAACGCGTAACGATCCGTAAATCTTTCGCAGAATCTTTCTCTCGAAAACTCCAAGAGCCGCTTCATCAGCTGTTTTCATTGTCCATGCCTCTGCGCCATACACCAGCACAATATGATGAGTGACTTATGTATAGAATGTCGAGAGACTTCTCAATTACCTACTCAGTCCAGTGGGTAGGCGCTGTGGCCAATGGTAACTTTTGTACCGCCTCTGTATGCTGAACGCTTTTACTTGCGTTTATGTCACTATATAAAGAGTGACATATTTCTAAACGAAAAGGCGACAAATTTCCAAATCCCTCGTGTAATTTTGCAAGCCAAAAGAATTTGGAATGTGCAAGAGTAATGATACAATTTTTATCAAAACAGTGTCATAGAAGCTGGCTTTGCCTACATTAATTTCTTGTCAAGCCCTATAGACGATCTAATATTAAGTAAAACATTTGTACTTACATTACTTACTAGATGCCAAACAATTGTTTATTATGTACCCATACTAAGAAGAATTCTCCTTTCTGTGTTGCCGGAAAAGAGCGGCGAAAGTATTTTTGCGCAGAACTTTTTGCTGCGTAGGTGGCCTTTGGCGACCTACGTGCGTGCTAAATTTTGGTGTGAAAATATTATTTTAAATATGAATATTTTTAAACGGTAATCAAATATGTATAAAGCATTCATTTCAATTATGCATGTAGCGGTGGCGGTACTATTCCCCTGAACGATTAATGAAATCCTAGAGGGAGCTTTGCTCCGGCTAAACAACTGGCCAAANAAAAAAAAAAAAAAAACAATTCCGGCTTCCCTCCCTTAATGGAACGACTCTCACATTGTACTCCCAGTCTAAATACTTGGGTGTCGTATTAGACACCAAACTGAGTTGGAAGACAAATATAGGGAAGCGGGTTGAGAGAGCCTACATAGTTTATTATACATGCAAAAGAATGTTCAGTAGGAACTGGGGATTAAAGCCAAAGCTTGTCCTCTGGATGTACATGGCTATTATACAACCAATATTAACGTACGTGGCGTTAGATAAACAATACAACGTCAAGAAAATAGGCAGTATACCAAGAGCAGCTTGTGCAGGTGGTACAGGAGCAATTAAGTCGTGCCCATCTGATGCACTTAATGTGATCCTGCATCAACTGTCCATAGAACTCCACATCCGCGAAACTGCTGCGTCTCCGGCAGTCAGACTCAAAGTGGTATCCTTGACCGGCTTATCGAATCAGGGAAACAATCCGATTATATACCTCTTACGGCAGATTTCAGGAAAAACTTTCGGGTGAAGTTTCCTTCAAGACGGGATTGGAGTAGGGGCAGGATACTCGGGGAGAATTCCACTGAAATCTATACTGACCAAAACTGGTCCGAAATTGACTGCGGTGTGGGTGCGGGGGTGTTCTCTGACACGGTGCATGTCTCTCTCTCACGTTTCGACTATCTAACTTTGCTAGCATCTTCCAAGCAACCTGTAAAGTAATAGGGAACGTCATCTGAGTTACCGGTCATAGGAATATGTACGGACGAGTTTGCTTATGTAAGTGTTCGACTTGTAGCTATGCGAAACATGAGCTCTATAATTGATTTGATGTATTTAGAAAACTACAAAATGATGTAACTAAATGCAAGCAAATGTAAACATACCGAAGCTATTTGAGAAGGGTGTGTCGCTATTTGAGGTTTACTTGTGTCTTAAAAAAAAAACAAGCTAGCACTATTTATGGGAATGAGCAAAATTACATACAAAATATGCATGATTCAATAAGACAAGGTTGTGTAATTTGTGACAGCTAAAATTTGACACTCCTTTATCTAGATTTGTATTTTGGAAATAGAGGAAAGGGCTTCCCCTCGTATTTGCGTATTTGATTTGCGTTGATCNGGGGAAGAATGTGATCGCATTTTGCGAAAACGGTAGTAGAATGGTACTACAAAAAGTACGCAAAGTATACAATTAGAAGTAAAATGTGTATTATTAATTCTATGCGAATTTGCAATATATTTGGTGTTTTAATGGAAATACTAAACAATACATAAAAATATGCATTTTTGATTTAAGTTATTCGTCATTTCCGGGAACAAATCTAGAATACCGACCGTTCAGGTATGCAAAAACGAAAAATGCAGATCAATAGAACCTTTTATGCTCATTTCAACCATGCCAATTTGATTTGGCGCAAGTAAAAAATGAAGAGGTTCTAGAAGGTTAAAGTTCAGTTTTTAGATATTTTAAATATTAATATCTTATGAACTTTATAACCGATTAAAAAGCTAATGACGTCACCATAAAGGTAATTAATTTGTTCTTCAGCTGATGTACATAATTTATAGCTTTTTGTATTTTTAAACCAAAACCACTAAAAAACGAACAAATATTATTTTTTCATGAAATAACCTTTTTTGAAAAAACTGCATAATTAATGGTAAAGAATTTTATATTATTTAGAAAGTACAAGTTATTATCTTTAATTCGATACTACATATTTTATCATGATCTACTTTTGGCTGCCAACAATTTAGTGATAATAAAAAATACAAATAAACCTCTTATATCTTCTTTTTTTACCTGCGCCAAATAAATTTGGTATCGTTAAAATCAGCGTAAAAACTTCTATCAATCGGCATTTTTGGTTATTTTATAGTTAAACGGTCGCTATTCTACACTTGTTCTAGGAAATTACGCAAACGAAGGTGACGCCAACGAATATTTAGTATAAAGAATTTTTGGTTTTACTACTAATATCACTAGAAACTATAGAGTAAGCAACATTCTGCACAAGTAAAGGAGCCGATTTTATGTGTGGGACTGTTTTATTACAAAACCTTTCTATTATTGAATCATGCAAAATATGAATAAATACCAAAGCATTTTAAAAAGTTAGTTTCCTTTTTTTTATTTCGATTTGAAGTTGTTAAATTTAAGGTTAAAAAATAAACAAGCAAAATTATAATCTTTTTGGATTTACTCACAAATTTCATGCCAACATACAAATACGTATATATGTACATAAATATATATATAATAAAAATAATAAATTCCTCCCATCCCCGACCCTTCCCGCTCCATTGACTTTGGAAAATGTGAACAAGAAATTACACCTGGAAACACGAAATGACAATTTGAGATAAAAAATAAATGGTAATCAACTTTTTTAAATCCTTTCCATTACTTGGCCAGCTTAAGCAAATGCTGTTGGTCCAATTCCCATCACATCCAACTTTTTGGAATTTGGTGCACAGTGTTATTATTACTTTATATATGTAAATAAATAAATAAATATTAAAGAGAAAACTGCAAAACGAAGTGTTGAAAGGCATTGAAAAGGGTCGCCTTTAAGAAACGGGCAACAAAAAAAGGACGAAAACGAATAAAGTAAATGCATCTATTTAGTCCTGGTTACAGAAGGGGTATGAACGTTTGTGACTTGTAAAATTATCCAGTGAAACTGTAAAAGAAAGAAAGAAGGACCTAACTCAAATTTCACTAAGAGCCTAATCGACTTGGCTGGGATAAGCTCATTTTAACCCCAAAATTTGATTGATATCCTAGAAAAAAAATGTCTATGTTACCCACGAGCTAATCTGCCCACATACATACATATAAGTTTGTAAACGATTTCTGCAAACAAAATAAAAAACGAACACAAAAATATACGGTTTTACTAAATCGTAATCGGACAATTTCTTGTATTTCTTGTCTGAACTCTAGGCCAAGGAAAGTTAAAAAGCATAAAGAGGCAAGCGTTTGTGCGTGCGCCTGCTACTGACATTTTGGGGACACAACAGCAGAGTGTTTGTGGTAAATGAAGTGATATTGAAGGTTTGTATTCGAAAATTAGGTCACATGCGTAATGGAACGCGAATATACGTATGTAGATATGTATGAGCTTTTAGCTTCTATTTGTATTTATTTTGTTGCGCTTTGAATTTGTATGAATATCTGAAACTTGTTTTTTTCTTAGGGTTAAATAGCATTGGTTACGCATATGCACTGTTTTGCCATTTATTAAAACTAAATCCGCATACATTTACATATATATCTCAATTTTCCGTTGCACTATATGACAATTTATTGCTTAGTTTGCAGTAAATTTGAATTCAAAGTGTTTACTTTGCAAATACGAAAAAGCAGAAAAACCATACACAAGCCAGGGATGTTGCGTTTGTGGAATTTTAGACATCGGCGGATGCGGATGCGGATGTCAAATAGTTTTATACCCGAGCGCTCTTGTGCACAAACATTTAGATATCTCAACGAAATTTGGTATGTAGGTCGCCCTTTATCCTTTTTTTATTGAAAATGGGCGAAATCAGGCTCTAACCACGCCTACTTCCCATATAACGGTATTTTCGAAAAATGCACGAACTACGATATTTCAGTAAATATTTTATCCCAAATATCTAAAATTAGCATGTGAAGTAGAATTTCGGTAAAAAATAATATTATTATGTAGATGTCGCCCGGGTAACACGATCTAGCGTCGAGTCTCCACAGGCACAAAATTTTGGATACAATTTGACATTTTGCTTGCCAGTTACGTATAAGTATTTAAAACGTAGTGCGAAGGTTACGTATACGCAGTGGTAGTTGCTTAACTTTGTGCAGTTGTTTGCCAGAATAGATTTTGAGGTGTATTATCTACTATCGAAAGTAATGGAAAGTTGTAATAGGCAAAACTATGCACAATTTTTATCCGTCTTTATTTCTTAACTTATATACTTTATCCAACATTTCTGCGATTTTTTGATGTCATCCTAATGACAATGCGATTCCTCGAGAAGAGGATGGATGCGGAATAGAAGAGCTTGATATACTGGCATCCAAATATACGGCCTTAAAATTAAATCACGAAACAAGGCAGCAATCAGGTTATTAAAAAAACCCGGGGCTAGTTTCCGCATAAACGAAGATAGAAATATTTTTACAGACAACCAGAGTGCAATAATATACACATAACGAGCTCTTCCTAATGCTTTTTAATGGCTATATATGTGAGGCGTTTGATGAAGGGGCAATTCTCACATCTCTTCCGTCGACAAAGACGAGGCAATAATAGCAATACTGTTGCTTAAAAGCAAAAAGCTTCTGAACCAACGAACCATATGTTCAACAGAATTTTGTTTGATAAATACATGATCAGTTTGCTTTGTCCAATACACAAAACGCGGAACAAGCCTTTTTAACAATGACTATAAGCCTTTAAAATGCTGTCGATGATAACTGAAAAAAAATGAAGCCCTACGTGGACCACATAATTGGGCCTTATCAGTGCCGCTTAGGCTTAGCTAAATCCATCTTCGGTAGATTTTCACAGATGATGAGACTTTTATGTATGATGGCACATACGTGAAAAGATTCTTCCATTATTCGTCCATGAGTGTACAACGAAATCAATGGAACCCACGAGCAAATGCAAGAACCAAGTGCAGAAGAACCAGTTTACACTTGGTATGAGAAGCGATAGGCAGGCGTAGTGCTATATTAAAAGAAAACAAAGGATAAATATCTATTTCGGGCTTAAGGAAACCAAAGTCAATGGCGGAAGGTATGTATTCATCTATGCTTATGTTTAATGTAGCAGGGCACTGGAGCTGGTCTCTACTTGAGGGGAGTGCAGACCAAGTCGTCCTTTAATCTTTCCCCAAACGGGAAAGCTACTATCTTTGTCGACAGTAAAGCTTTACAAAGATCTAAAGCGTATCGCTCTGCTGAGTCCCCGAACATACCAAAATTGAAGGGCAAGAGTTGGCTGATGAGTTAACCGTCCGGACAACTCTATACTACCACAGTTAAATGATTACGTTAGATTGTAGAATACGATATGGTCGTTACTAATCACTTGGCACAAGCGGGGAGATTGTAAGATCTCAAGATTATTACAGGCAAAGTTTATTAGGAAAAAGACATAAGACCTTCTGAAACTTAATAAATCTGCAGTAAGAGGCCTTATACCATGTTCTGACCGACATCGAAAACATGTTTTCGTTGCTAAAACTAGTTTTCGACCTAAAACATGTGTTTTCGTCTATGTAAAATCTGTCAAACGAAAACCAGTTTTCGCTGAAAACTACTTGAAAGCTCACGTTCCACTCGTTCCAATCGGTGTCTTCACTAGTTTTTTTCGATTATTTATCGAAGTGGAAGTCATATTTTATCATTTTTAATACGCTATTTCGTATTTATTGTTAATTGGCTGGCCAAATTAAAATAAGAATGAAAGTAAGAGGTTGTTAATGAAAAGAAATGTGGGAAAAGCATTTGGGTTTTGTTTTTGAGTAGCAAAACTGTAATGAGAGGATATAAGAAATGTCAACGAAAACACTAACAGCCGGTGTGAACAGCCTTCAGCCCACAATTCCAAAACTCGTTTTCAAAGTGTTTTCGTTGTCGGTCAGAACATGGTATTACCAGCGTCATCACAGGTCACTGTGTTGCACCAAAGCTCCAACGATGGCGGATACCAACAAGTACTCTACAGAATATTTTGCGATGATAATGAGGAGGTTTCTGTGTCCTGTGCAGGCCCTCAGTCGAAGCGTCTTAAGTACTTGGGATCAACGCTTCTTCAACAGTCTGGCGGAGATAGCGCAGGTGGAACTGTTGGATCTCCTCAAATTCATTTGAGATAGCAATTCAATAGGTTAACTTCCATAATTTCTATCTGTATAGGAATCGCGGTCAGGGAAATGTAAAATGGTCGTTTAAATAGGCCTTTCACAATGTGCAACTACATATGACTCCGGGTGGAAGTATGGAACATTCCATACAGGTTTCCCTAGCCTAATTTAATAAGCTTCATTTGACAAAGCACAAAGAGGCTGCTTAATCGAAGACAACAAGACCACTGAATAACTGGTCCAATTTATAGCCGGTATTGCCTGAAAGGCAATGCAGCTAAAATTGGTTCCCCCTGCAGATTGGTTCTAGGATGTGGAGATCCTCTTCGGAATCTAGTGCATAAGTATTTAGACCCGGAAGAGGAGAATGCTATCATCAACAGAATCTATTGAGTGTTTCCATATCTACACTGAGTGGTTTTCTGTGAGACGGAAGATAACTGCAGTCCCTCTCGCAAGGGACCCTGAATCTAAGTGAGTCATATAAGGGACAGATGCCGAACCAAATTAGTTCCAAATTACCATTTCTATAATTTGATTAAACAATGTTATTCATTAATTTTTTTTGTGAACTGAAAGTAAGCTAATTATCGTTGAAGTAAGAAAGGTTCAATGGATATTTTAAGTTACTTTAATATTCAAGACAAATATTAAATTTTGTGTAAAGGAGACTCACCGATTGGCCAAATTGTATTCAGAGAGAAGCTAAATAAAATGCTCCGCTCAATCATTGTTCTATGCATCTATGTTCCATTACGGAGCGAACACACATCAAATCAAATACCCAGGGGTTCCATTTCAAATTGCCAGTAAAATGTTGAAGAAATAAATCTTTTCTATTGTGAAAAATAAGAAAAGGAGACATTGCGAGAACTGTTATGGTTATGGATAGACAATCAAGTAAGCAGACAGCTGCAGATAAAGTTGTTGGCGGTGAAGTGTAGAATGGGTTGGGAAAAATAAATAAATAAAATTAGAAAAAAGTTAAGAAGGTTGAACGACAAAGCGATTTGACAATTTAACTGACTTACGGAATAAGAGTAACTCTTTAAATGCAGAATTGACTGAATTCGTTAGTGCAGAGGCAGTGATTTGCTTGGTATTCTTTTTGAAACAGTATATGTGCACATCATCACCTGAAATGCAAAAAGACGTAACAAACATCATCGTTGAAATGTAAAAAATCATAACTAATAAAAAATCCAAAATTCACTTTTTGATTTATATGATGGATTTCATGGAATTACAGCTACCCACATCATTTTATGAAAAAAAATTTAAATATTAGTATCGACTTTTTCCATTTCATTTACGATGTTGTTACGTCTTTTTGCATTTCA
>NW_016167156.1:0-22192 GCF_001687245.7 Rhagoletis zephyria | reverse complement strand
ATAAAATATATAAAAAATTTGGGCGGGACGAAGTTCGCCGGGTCTGCTAATAGCATATATTTATGTATACATATGTAGACATCTATGTAAGTATAACAGTAGCAATCACCAAATACGCTACCGTGAGAATTAAATTAGTTACATTTAAGCACCCGATGTCCATATATACCCAGCAAACATTTAGGTCTTTAAGAAGTCCTATTTCGGAGCCTTTACACTCATAATGAACTCATTTAGGAGTCCAAAATGACGGTGTTTCCCTTCCTCTGTATAAACAAGTTTATTGTTTTAATATTGGCACCAAGCCTTAAATAGCTCACAACTTGGATCATATCGTCACTACACACGAATAATGGCGCGGCAGTGTTTTGACGACGAAAAAAGACTCGTAAAAAATGTTCGGAAATCACATAAAGTTCAGAACTAGAACGATGAATTCGCGAGTCACACATTTTTGGCTTTTGAAACTCATATTTATTACCCACCTAGGACTCTTTTCGGAAATATCGTCGTTTCAAGTACAAAATCGCGTATCATCGTTCTGCAAAACATTTTTTGCCAAAAATCGTTCTGAAATATACTAGGCAGAAATGCGTTTGCGTTATAAAAAAGAGAACCATTTTAAAATATGAGTGTTTTTACAGTCTAGAAAATAATTCATGCAACTTCACATACGCGGTTAGGCATCTTGTTGATGCGCGGGTTTGCACTTTAAAGGGCGATATATTCTGAGCGCTCAGAATATGTTTGCGGGGTATCTACAAATGTCGGTATGTATTTACATACCTATGTATGTATGTATATATTTCACTTATATGTACATATATAAAATATCATAGATTGTGCATAATGGACAATTCAATAATAATTTAGCTCAAGGCTACTACAATGTTTGAAATGTGTGTAGCCTATGGTATCATTGAATACTATTTTAATTTAAAGGTTAGCTAAAAATTTTAGTAGAGCATGGAATTCTTAAAATCGTTGGTGTTCCAATACATATGTAACTGGAGTTTTTTTTTTCGGGAAATTCAATATGGTTCCATATAATTTTTACAATAATTATAATTTAACAAAATTTGTCAGAACTAATACAATGCTTTTAGATAATTTTTCATTCGTTCGATATAACTAATAAATTTTTAACGGGTATTATTAAAACATAATTGTAGTGTTAAATAGCTGTCGAACATTTTTAAAAATTATTGTTGTTACGGTACAGAAGTTTGATACTATTTACTACAGCCCAGCGCATTTGGTAAATCAACATTCATATCGATGGCTGAGTGATGGAAGATCGACCTGTCTCGACGCCGAATTCTGAGAATTCTGGGCGTTCTTGGAAAGTTTGTCGATAAACAGGCAAAATGCAGTCTTAAAAGTTTTGCGAAATACTTGAAGAAAATGGCTATAAGATGTTTTTTCCTCTCCTGTACAATTTTTGAATTGGGACTTAGCAACTTTTCGCTCTAAGCTAGCGATATGCTAAAAATGTACATACTTAGGCTCACTGCAAACCGTGCAAGGGTTTTTCAAGAGTCTCAAGTTGCTGTTAGACGTGGCAAGTGCAAGTACTTTTAAAAAGTCTGCCCAACTCTAGAATTTCTCTAAGTGATTGCAGGAGCAGTTACACCCGGCACGAGAAATGACTTTCGAAAACAATTTTCCGATACTTCTTTTGTTCTGTTTACATGGTGATTGCCGAAAATTCGACTTTCAAATGTGTTACCGGATATTTCTATGCTTATAACAAAATTACTGACTTGAAAATTTTAGTTAAAAATGTTAAAATGCGCACAAAATCACCACAAAATATCTATGGCCAGTTTCATAGAACCAATTTAAGTGAAAAATTATTTTTTTATTTGAATTTACTAAATATGGAAACTGACAGAAAAAAATAATTTTTCACTTGAATTGCTTTCGTGAAACCGGCAGAAATGCTTTAATATTTAAGTAGCTCATATCAAGGTAATCAATTAATTAGATACTTGTATTTAGTTTATGTGTGATGAATTTTTTTTTTTAATTTTATACAAATTCGGCCAAAATCGCGTCATATGGCAACAATTAATTGCTAATTGCTAATTTCAGTTGCAGTTACACCTTACAATTTTTTTTTCTGAAAGTGATCTCTGCAAATCTCCAAATAGGACTTTCAGGCTGTTTACGTGGGAAAGTAGACTTTCGAATTTTGGCAGCAAAATGCAAAGAAAACGCGCTTGCATTGCCATGTCGAACAGTACTATTAGAGAATACCCCAAAATATTCACAAAATAAGCATGTTTGTGCATATGTATACTTGGGGAAGTAGACTTCGAGAATACCGCTTATGTGTATGTGTATGCATATATGTACATACATACATATGTAGATGCCTATGTATATTCAAATATTACGTTACTAACCGATCTTATTTAAGTGTCCACACCTGTATTTTGCATTACAAACTACGGCGCAGAGAAAATGTGGACTTACACATACACTTAGGTCTTTTTTATGTGGTATATGCGTTCTTCAGAAAGCAGCATAAACAAAAATGTTTACCAAAAACAAAAACATACCACAAAAAATACATGAATTATGTAAGAATACAAAGGAAAATTATCTATCAGAAGCATTGTCTCGTACACACTGAAAAAAAGTAATAAAAGCTCTGAAAAAAGCAAAATCGCTACAGCAAAAAAATGGTTTGAAAAACCGCGTAAATTCAAATCCGCAAAAAAAACGCATAAAAAGGGACCTTAGTGTATAATTAAAATGTCAAGATTTAATGTGAAAGCATTAAAAAAAGGAAGTAATACCATTATAAGTCTATAAATTTCTGAATATTTTCCTATGTACAGTGTGATTCATTAAACCTACGCAACGCTTATTGCTTACGCCTAGACTCTACATGCGGCACTGTAAATTTATAATTTGCATTTCATTGGAACAACTATTTGCATTAATAACTTTGCAGATTAATATACATAAATGACAAATCCGTAGGATTTTATTAACTCCGCTAATAATATAATTACTCTTGTTTAATTTCTTAATAATTTTCTAGAATGAGTGGATGCAGGAGTGTAGACCATGATTCAATAATACATTGAATAATTGAAAAGATGGACTTTAATCTCTTATATTTTCATTCGTTTTGTATTAACGACTGATAAATTTATATTAAGTAGGTATTAGGAAGTGTTTTTTGTATAAATGCAGTATTTTGAAAAAGAAAACTTTTGAACTTTGAAAGAGGTTTAAGGTTTTAGTTTAAACATATTTTGAAGGGGGTTACCACATGTTTTAAATAAACTATACACAAGCTATGTATGTGTCAAAAGAAAGAGTTTTTAGAAAGAGTTACACTGAGGGGAAAAAAATTTAGAATAAAAAAAAATCGTGCTAAATCTAAAAAAGTACGCATATGAAAGAGCACCAGTCCAACTCGTATTAAATTTTAGTATACACGGTTTAAAATATGTCATCACAGATGCTTTTTCGTAATTAAGAAGAAAAAAATTTAATTGTATGTTCCGTCTGATGGTAATTGCAACCGGATCCTCTGGCAGCAACCAATTGTATCAAGAATTTTCGCGCACTCAGCTATAGCCATACATGCAAATGCGTTTTCAAATGTTGGTTTTTTTTCTCAGTGTAGGTTAACAGAATCTATGAAACTAAACAAAATTAAAAGAGAAATATTTTTAGGAGAGGTAAAAAGTGGTTGATTGAAAATTAATTACCAGATAATTTACTAATTTTTTTGATACAACTTGAATTGGTTTGATTAAAAAATAATTTCACAATTTTTAAATATGTATCTTTTTAAATATGTATAACTAGATGCCAGACCACGTCTGTAAGGACATTTATGTCAAGCGCATTTGCACAAACTTGCCCACCATAAAAATATAGGTATGTACATATATAGATACTTATCGCTCCTTTACTAATACTCCAAAATAATATAAAATCGAGTAAAGTATGCAGAAATGACCGCTACCTGTTCTTCTATATTTTGTAAAAATTCCATAGCTGTACATGTTCATTTTTACTATGGGAGTATATTTACATTAGGGTGGTCCAAAAACGCATGTGGGGGGGGGGGGGGTAAAGTCGGAATTTTTATGCTCTCACCCCCTAGGATTCTTCTATAATGAAAAAAATATACCGATATTTTTTTATTTTGAAATCAAAAAATATTTATAGGTCGCTCAAAGTTTTCCATGTATCTATTTTATATGGGAAAAAACAACATTTCGTAGAAATGGTATGGAATTCTTAAAAATCAATATTTTTTGATCGGAAAACTCTGTTCCTCTGCAGGAACACTCAATTGTTTATTTAACCATTTTCTTATAGTAACTTTAATTTATAGGTCCGCCAAAAACCCCGAAAAATGCTATGGGGGGACCAATAAGAAATCGTTAGAACTAAAAACTTGTTAAATAAACATTTGGGTATTACTATTGAAAATCTCCTGAAGAGAACCTGAGTTTTCCGATCAAAAAATATTGATTTTCAAGAATTCTATACCATTTCTATGAAAATTAGTTTTTTCTCGATATAAAATACATGGAAAACTGTGGGCGTTTTAGCGACCTCTAAATATTTTTTGATAAAAAATAGGGGTATACTTTTTTCGATATAGAACAATCCTAGGGTGTGAGAGCATTAAAGTTCCGACTTTACTCTTTTTGAACCAACCCTAATGTACACACACACATATGTATGTACTAAATTAAAAACTTTAAAGCAGTTTTTCTCGAGGTTTTGGTTTTTTGATTTATGATAGAATTAAAGTAAATCAGCCATATGAAAATATACATACATACGTATGTATATGTATTTATGCACATAACATGTGTGGATCTGCGCAAGTTTATCATTATTCAAGCGTTTAATAGCTATGATCATCATTCACACAGTTTTCTAATGTATCAATTTAATGCTTCATTGATTACAAAAGCTGCTGAAACAGCAGTCATAGATACATATTCATACATACATACTAAAGGTCTGCATCGGAATTCAGTTTGCTTCACTGTGAAGTTTTTTTCAAATATGTAAACTACTCATACTTTAACAAAGAGGGCATGGAAGGAAGAGAAGTGAAAATTTTGAGCACTGTATACATGAAAAAAGTACTCAAACAAAATATGTTCCGAAAAAAAGAAAAACATAAACAAGCAGTACTATGGTGCTAAACTTCCACAAAAAATATGTTCCTTCACAAGTATTTNTGCAAATGCAAATCTATTGTATTAGTACTAGTATTGGGCAGCATAAAATAAGTGAGGGCGTAGTTGTGTGCCAAGATTGACAAATTTGTTTGCGAACATTGGCTAAAACAAGTACATTGATGTGTATGTATGAACATTAGGGTGGTCCAAAAATGCATGCAAAAAAAAAAGTAAAGTCGGAATTTTTATACTCTCACCCCGAAGATTTTTCTACACCGAAAAAATATACATCGGTATGTATGTATATTTTTTAATTTTGAAATCAAAAAATATCTATGCATATGTCGCTCAAAGTTGTTCGTGTATTTAATATGGGGGAAAACAAGTTTTCGTAGAAATAGTATTCTTGAAAAGAAATATTTTTCGCTCGGAAAACTCTGTTTCTCTCCAGGAGATTGCCAATAATTGTACCCAAATATTTGTTTAACAATTTTGTATAGTAACTATATTTTATAGGTCCTCCAAAAACCCCAAAAAATGCAATTTAGGGCTACTAAAAAATCTTTATTATTTAAAACTGGTTAAACTAACAATTAGGAAGTCTCCTGAAGGGAACAAGAGTTTTCCGATTGAAAAATATTGATTTTCAAGAACTCTACACCATTTCGAGGAAAAGTTGTGTTTTCCATATAGAATACATGGGAAACTTTGAGCGCGTTGAGCGACCTCGAACTATTTTTTGATTTAAAAAAAATAGGGGTTTAGTTTTTTCGATATAAAATAATCCTAGGAGGAGGGAGAGCATTAAAATTGCGACTTTACTTTTTTTTTACCACCCTAATGCACATACAGACATACGTTATGCATATGTGCACACAAATGTGTTAACTCAAATATACAAATCCACTTTCATGAATATATACAAACATGTATTTATGTAAAGGGTGATTTTTTTGAGGTTAGGATTTTCATGCATTAGTATTTGACAGATCACGTGGGATTTCAGACATGGTGTCAAAGAGAAAGATGCTCAGTATGNGTGTCACCATAAATATTCTCAGTTAATCTCACGAAATTTGTTGCGCACGCGCTTACCATTTAAGCTTTGTGCTCATCGCTGCTTATTCGCTTGCGTGTTTGTTTGCTTTTAGCATCACGGTGCGTGTGGTGTTAATTTTTAAACCGATTGTGCGTGATAATAAGAAATTTGTAATGATGCTGTGCTGTGGCGGCCACTGGATGTGATGTGCGTTGTTGTTGTTGCTGATGACTTACGTTCAAAGAGATTTATATTCGTTTTTGTTGTGGATAACGTTGCAATATGCTTTGTTTTTGGTTTAAATACGCTTCTAATGCAATATCTTAATGTGGCTGCCAACTTTTGAATTGTTGCTTAAGCCGTCTTTCCGCAAGTAACCATACATTCGAAGACTTCTATGATGACAGTTGTGGGCTTGAAAATAAAAACACTTTCATCAACAGCAAAAAGTCAAATGCCCCAATGTTTTTTTAATGCATATAATTAGTCCATTATTCTGTACCATTCCACATCCAGTCAGGATACAATTCATCTAAGCGAGTGACGGTGAATATGAATGACGAATTTTGCTCCTGTAATAGCAACCCTCGGAGTACATTCCTTAAACCATAGGCGCCAGTCCATGTGTGAGAACCATTAAGCGTACCACAAAAAGTGGAAAAGACTTTCGACCAAAGTATACTATACACATACAAACGACTTGCTTTTATAAGAAACTGCTTCAGACTCCTGAGGTATCTTTAAGACCTTGAACAAAAGATCGTTTGCACGTAACAAATTTGAAACATATTGAGCCCTAACCGCCAAAATAACGTAAGCGACATTTTTTTTCAAAATTTTCTTTTTGATGCAGAAATATTCCTAGAGCACTAGATACATTTCTGCATCAAAAAGAAAATTTTGAAAAAAATGTCGGTTACTTTATTTTGGCGGTTAGGGCTCGATATGTATGTACATATATAAATATGTAATTACGAGTTTTTATTTAACGAGTGGACATGCAGGCATGTGTAAGTGTCGTATATCCATTTTTATGCGCACAACTGTATCTATGCATTAACCATATAGTACATCTCGTATTTGCTTGTAAGCGACTGTTCGTGCTGCATTGACCGATTTTCTTTCTAGTTGAGTTTGCGAAACTGCACACAGTGGAGCCCGCCGCCATCAATGGATTTGGCAACGCCAACAAATATCCACTCTTGTTAGCAATTGTTGCATTAACTCTGCAAAACTTGCATGACAACTGTTGTTTAAGAGCTAACTATAGCGATCTTACAAGTGATGATATGTAGGTACATACATATGTACTCAGGGCCGGATCTATGGGGAGGAAAGATGGGGAATTCGCCCTACCCCCCTCGCCCCTCCCAAAACCGAGTTTGGTTAAGAATTTCAATTACACTCTTGGTATTTTGATTCTACATCTGGAACAATTTCGTGCTAATTTAAATTTTTTTCTGATATGAAGTTGGCCATTTCTAATAGATTTTGTCGCTGAACTCTTATCTGAAAAATATGCACAGCATTTTAAAATACATCTCGGTCCCTCCCCTTTATGTGACAACATCAAATCGGTGAAGAAGCTCGGCCAAACACAAACATATGTGTAAGCGCCAATTATTTATTAATGTGCAAATTACCGTTGGTTTTTTGGCATTTTTTCCATACTAGTATGTTCGACAATTTTGCTTTACGAAATATACTCAGAAGTATTGGTTTCATATATTATTTAAAATAGCTGTCCTTATTATGTCATTATAATTAATGATATTTGTTTTTGTTTTTTTTTAATAAAATTTAGAGTGAAGTGCCTTAAATACTAGATTTTTTTCAGAAATTTGGGGGACCTAGCCTCAATAGAGTTGGCATCCCTGATTCAGATACAAGTACACAAGATACAACGAATACACAGAAGAGCGAATTCCACTATTGTTTTTATTGATATTTTTGTTGCATGCTGAGCTGCGCTGCACTGCACCGATAACTTCACCTCCTCTCAACCGATTCACTCTTCGATCAGCGCGGCAAAAATTTAGAGCAAATTAAAGTACTTCAATGTAATACATACATACATATATAATTAGCAACTGTGAAAGTTGGCAATGAAATCCAGCAAAGAAAATGAGTCGACTGTGCCGCGCCGATTACTCTCGCTGCGCTGTAATTTAATTATATTTATCTTTTTGTTAAGAGCATGTGTGCATGTGTGGTAAATTGCCTATGTATGTACATATGTACATAGTTAATTTTAATTACGACCAGCATGTATTTATTTACATAAAAAATAAAGCGATAGTAAAACGATAATCAGTTTGGCGCCCAAAGCTCAAAGCCTAATCCGACTAAAGTACGGTTCAGTCATTTTACGACTCCACACATATAAAGATTTTTTATTGCTTATAAATTTGTCCTCCAATTTGTTTTTCAACTGATTGAACTTAAAACAAAGTTGGACTTCGAAAGGTAGGCGCTAGGTTATTGGCTTAAGCTTTTTACAAAAATAGTCACTGTTTAGTTTTGCTTCAAAACGTTATTTGAATATCAATTGGATGTTAAATGAAAAAAAAAAACGCAAAATAATACAAAAAAATGAACACATTTTATGGCGTGAGTTAATATGTATGCAGCGGCACACCTCGAATCGTTGGCTGCTTTTCAAATCAACTACATACATACATACATATGTATGTGGTATGTACGTAGGTAAAGTTGGCTATCTGTTGGTAAATCTGACAGCATCGTCCCTCACCTACTTATGTTACGTATAGGCTTCTGTGTAGCCAATAGGATAGGCGGACACCGGCGACTTTATACGAATAAGCTAAAAACAATTAAGCGCGAAAATTAAGTGCCTGACTCAGCTACCCATTTGGGGTTAAAAGGGATTGAAAATTTGTATTTTGAATGTTTATGTTTACTTTTTTTTTGAATTTGTTTAGGCGAGCTATTAAGATTGCTCTTTCACCTGTGATATCTTTCTCTAGCAGATAACACAATCTGCCATAGTTTAATTTATATATTTTTAGGGGACTCCCGCATAGAAAACGAGTCGGCATGTACTTGTGGTAGATATTCATACATACCAAAAACTTTTCCCCCATGCATGTACTTCTGCACCCTGAAACATTTTCCTAAAAAATTATGCGTTGACTTTTGGGAGGGCCGGTCATGAGAGGCAAAGTGAAGTCTTACTTAAATCCGCAGCTTAAGAATAATTTCACTTTTTTTTATACATAAAAGCGTTGCAGTTACTACATATTTACGTTAAGCTATATATTCATACGTACTAGAGATGGGCGCATGAGTGATTCACGTACATTCACGATCTGTTATATTTTTTTCAATAAAGTTAACGCACGCTCACGATTCCTATCTTTTTAATCACGCACCCTCACGCACGCTTTCTCATTGTTTTCAAATTGAAACTTTATTTATATAAATAAGCCTTTATCACACAAGTTTTGTTGAAAAAGCTGGGCCAAACGCCTAGCAAGGGATGAACGCACTCTAATTTTTTTGTAATGTTTTTTAATTTTAATTATGTATTTGTTTATAAAAACATAGTTTATTCTTCAACAAAAACCATATAAATCCAAACTTCAATCCTTGTGCAACATATAAAAAAAATCTAAAAGCTTTCGTAAAAATTTTGAGCCTTTTAATTAGATCTTTTAGAAATATTTTGAGTATGCAGGTTTGTACCCCATTCAATTTTTCAATTTAAGTGTAATAAAGTGCAAGTTGAAAGTAGCTCCGACTTACCGTTGATTTTTGTTTTTTTTTTTTTGTTGAAATTGTTGCTCATTTTCTTCATATAAAAAAATCGTCGAATATACATACTTCGTTTGGAAGAAAATTACTGACATCGTCAAAAAAAATTGCCAAAACCCAGCTCTTTGTTATACTAAAATTGAATGGGCTACAAACCTGTATACTCAAAATATTTCTAAAAAAATATAATTAAAAAGCACGAAATTTTTATAGTCGAGGTTTTCACCAGGCAGTCGTGTATGTCTTTCTTCTAGAATTCTGCCTGATGCAGAAAAAACGCTTTCACTAGTTGCTGAGCTAGCGGGCATGTATAAAATTTGCTTTCTCCCAAAATTTTATTTTTATTTTTTTATTTATTAAATAAATCTCTAATCCGATTTCCGCATTAATATCTTAAGTTTTGGTTAAAAATACACATATATATACGTGATTTTTCTCTCAAAACCACTCACGATCACGCGTGACACAATGTGTCACATAGAAAATCCCAAGTTTTGCCCATCTCTAATACGTACATTTATACAAGCTAAATACATATATGTATGCTCGTAAACACTCTTTTGTTAACACTTTATGGGACTTTTTCCTTTCTAGCTTTTCAAATGTTCACACACAAAAATGTTTCTTTCTGATGCTGCAATTAAAATTTATTTCACAGGGTGCAAATACTTTTGCATATAGCGTGATAATTTCATATGAACAAGGCTTGTCCATGTGTTCGTCTATATGCCGATGAAGTGCATGTATCAGTGTATGTATGTATGTAAGTATATTTCAAATGTTAATTCGCAATTCACACAATTTGCAAAACCGTTGCCCAACTAACTGACTTAACTCTGCGCCAGCGCTAGGCATTCCCTGACGCGGCGGTGACAACAATGCTATGGGCCAAAAAGTTACACTTTCACTTTGGACATTTTGGGCCAGGTGAAGAAACGTTACGCGTAAATTGTTGATTAGAGTGTAACCAACGTGAAAAGCACTTAAGTTGAAAAACAAAACAAAACAAAAAAAAAAAAACAACAAACGAAAGGTAGTAATCACAATGGGTGTAATAAAAACATAAGCAAAGTAAAGAAAAAAAATCATAAAAATAAAATAAATAAAAAGTTTTAAAGAGATTAAAAGGTCGAAAGCAATGTCCAAAAAGTGGAAGACATAATATCAGCCACAGGTCTGCAGAAGAAGTAAAATGAGAAAAATAAATGTGAAGAAATACGAACATACGTTCATGTAAGTGCATGCATGCAAAGAGAGCAATGAAGCAGTTCCATAGTGTTTGGTGAAAAATAAAAACGAAAACCCACTAAGTACATGCATAAATTTATTAAAATTTTTCGTGATTTATTGCCGATCGCGTGCGCAGGCCGCCGACACGCTCATTTGCCACTTCGTCGAATTTGTGGGTGCTTCACAGCAGTTTTTTGAGTACAAACTATGTATGTATGTTTGTATATATGAACTATGTATAAACTTTCTTGCGAGTATTGGCAATTTCTTTTGATGATCCTAAAACTTTATTT
The DNA here is from genome assembly GCF_001687245.7 of Rhagoletis zephyria. NCBI lineage: Eukaryota > Metazoa > Arthropoda > Insecta > Diptera > Tephritidae > Rhagoletis > Rhagoletis zephyria. The sequence goes on along the minus strand of NW_016167156.1, from coordinate 10,685 downwards.
GTTGTTTTCCAAAGATGCGTGAATGCTGCTCTGAGCCAATGTGCTCAAATACATATTACGAGGGTTGCTGCTAATTATGTTTCTGGCCTTAAACACTTCTAGTGCAGTCAGGCGCCATCTGCACACTCAGAACGTCTTGATGTGCGTTGTTTACAGTGGCTTTAAAAACTCATCTCGGCATAAAAATGGAATTAAATCGTGATCTTTTCGTGTCGTTATTTTTAACAATTTTCGACGTCGATTAACAAGACCAGAATACATCGCTAAACTAAAATCGTTTAACACGATAAAAAACTGGTACATTGAATTTTCTTGTTGACGCTGTTCGCTCGCCGACGAATTCCGTGGCAGTCATCCCAAATCATCAGTTTTTGTGCCAGAAAATAGCAATGCTATGCGCGCAATAAGGTTTTTCATGATCACCTGATAGTAAAAAAGATGTGTTCGCGTTGGATTTCACACAACTTAAAAAAAAATCCCAAAAAGAGGCTCGTGTCGATTGGTGTAAAAAAAAATGCTGAAACGAATGCAAAAGTGTATTAATCATCATGGAGATATTTTTGAAAAGCAATAATCCACCGATGTTCACTGCTTCATTGTTAGGCCAGAAATATAAATAGCAACCCTCGTAATAAGTTAAATTGTCTTCAATATTTTCTTTTGCACTATCTAAGCATTCGACAATTGAGTATTTTCAATGAAAACGATCTGAAAATCTGTTATTTTATAAATTTACTAGTCACAAAACCAATTTAATGTAATATATCCTTTTGAAAGGGCCCTTTGTCCCATAGAAAAAGCTGTCTTTTCACAGACATCGCCCAAAAATGGATTGAAAACATCCGCCAAAGCAAAATATCGGCTGCAGAGTTCATTTTAATAAAAAAAATTCTGATAGAAAAAACTTGCTACAACCCTTTTGCCGCCTGTTAGAAAAGTCCAATTTAATTAAATTATCTAATATTTTTGAGGTGATTGAATGGGCTTGCACTAGTTAAAAAAGTTAAATTCCGCATGAGTTAAGGAAATTAGGTTACATAAATAGTAGGTATCAGACGAAACAGCTTTAAGAGGGTTGTAGTTTTAAAATATTTTGAGGAGAGTTGCCACCTATTTGCAAAATCAAATTTAATATATGTATGTGTAAGAAATATTAAAATATGGGAGTCAAAATGAGTGTTAAGAAATCTGTAGTTTGAACAACAAAAATATTTTTAAGAGGGTTGCCATCTGTTTAAAAAGTTAAATTCAAACTATTTAATAAGTTAATTGAACTATTACAATATGGGTATCAATCGAAATGGTTTTGAAAATGCCTATTTAAAAAGCCAAATTCAACTTTAATTAAGGGAAAAAGTTAGTAGAAATGGGTGGCAGACGAAGGCGGTTTTAGCTTGAAAATATTTTGACGAGGGTTAGGAAAAAAGAAAGTTGGGAAAATCTCCTATGTTGAGTTTTTTAACTTTGTGTTCAAATTTTTTGAATTGATTTTTAATAATCAATACATTACGCATTTTTTCCACACAAAATAGATTCGACAATTTGATCAAAATGTTGTGGACTTAATTAGCTGATCACCAGTGTACCTATCGTTAATCCAATATAAAAAGGCACTAACTCATTTTCTTTTGAAATTCAGCTCTGTACAAAAGTCGATAGATTACTCACTAAAGACTAAATCGAATTTAAAATCAACTACTATATCAAAAAATTTAGCTTCTCTGCTTATTAAAGTCAGCGTAATCAGCAAACTCGCATCTGAAAAACTAGAGTTTTTATAAATTTGTATGCCTATTTACGCTGTAAAGAAACAAAAATGTTAGATAAGTAGGTAGGTACATACATATGCGGTATACAATTTTTTATTCTTCTTTGTGCATATTTCGAGGATTGACCTTGGGTTTGCCTATTTTTTTTTTTGCTCTTGTGGTAACTTGTTTTTTTTTTTTGTAAGTTTGCTTTAGCTTTGAAAAGGTCGATATACGTATGTATATGTACGCATTTTATTTCCTATTTGTTTTTACTTTCCTAAATATGATTGTTTTATTTAACCTTATTAGCATAAACGGCATAATTTGCTTGATATGAGATATTCGTGTTGTAGGTTGCATTTATACATACATAACAGCAGAAAATTCGCAAAAACTTACCAGTGATTTTTTAGATTTTTTTTTTGTGGAGAGTTTTTTGCATTGTCTTCCATATAAAAATAAAATTTGTTCACGCGTTATATGGAAGAGATGCTCAGCATTTTCGACAAAAAAAATTCTACAAAATCAGCTGACATTTTTTCGACTTCAAATTTGCACTTTATTACACCTAAATTGCATGGACTACAAAACTGCATACCCAAACTGTTTGTAAGAAATCTAATTAAAAACAAATTTTTATTTTTTGAAGTTTTATAGTTTTTGTGAGTTGTTGTCAACAAAATCATTTTCAATTTTGCTGCTTTTATTTTACTCGCAGCATACATACAGTCAGCGTCGAAAATATGAATACCCTGACGTATCGTTATTTTCTATTTTCCATACCAAATTTTTATTTTTTTTTTATAAAAATATAGTTAGTTCAACAGCAAAAACCAGCAGTATCAGTTTTTTCAATTTTATATAGAAGTCGAGAAAATTGCAGAAATACCAAAAAGTTGTCATACAATTTTCAACTATTAATTTCTTAGAAAAATTTTGAGTATGCAGTTTTATATCCCATTAAGGTTTAGTATAATAAGGCGCAAGTTTCAAGTCTATAAAAATTACCATTGATTTTTGAGAATTTTTTATCGAGGGTGTTCGCCTTTTCTTCCATATACAAATAGATTTTGTTCATGTGTATAACTGCGGCCGCTGTGGTGTAGTGGTTAGCTGCGCGCTACCATTTAGCAGGGTTCAGGCCCAAAAATAAAAAACAAACAAAAAAGTTTTTGTCTAGTAGCGTTCGCCCTCGGCAGGCAATGGCAAACCTCCGAGTGTATTTTTGCCACGAAAAACAGCTTCACACAAAAATACAATCGCCGTTCGGAGTCGGCGTGAAACTGTAGGTCTCTCCCACACTATGTGTGACAACATCAAGGCGCACGCCACAAATCGGAGGAGAAGCTCAGCCAAAATAGGGCGTTTTCGAACTAGCTGCCGAGATAGGTCGATCTTCCACTCAGGTGCCGACATACAGTTCCTCAAATGGGTTAGTTCTATGGTAAGCCGACTAATTCGTGGGTTGTTCCATTAATAAGGCGTTTGAAAGTTATATTTTCTAAGTGACTATTGACTATTCTGGCAATGACTTATTTTTTCAGAAGTATATTTTTTACTAGTTGAAATTCTACCAAGAAATTAGGAAAGTGGATTTCAATCAGTACTTAGTTTTTTTGTCACATGCATATGTGGGCCGGAAAAAAATATTGCCTCAAAGAATTTTTCCCCAATACATCCAAATTTTTGGTTTTCTCTGTTTTACCCCAGATTTTTTTTTCTTAATACAGCTTATACTGCAAAAAACATGAAAATAAAATTTCTGAAGTTTGTGCAAAACTCAGGAAAATTTAATTAACTTCCACACAAATTTGCAACTTTCTAATGAGATTTTTTTATAAAAAATTTTTAAGACATGGCTTTGTAATTTACAATTGCATTTTTTTTTTTAATTTTTCTGCAATAGTTTATTCTGCGACAAAAACATAAAAATTAGACATTTAAACGTTGTGAAAAATTCAGGAATAATTTTATGAATTTGCAACTTTCTAATCAGAAAAATTTTTAAGATGCGGTTTTGTAGTCCATTAAATTTTTGTATAATAAAGTGCAAGTTTGAAGCTGTATGTATGAAAATATAAACACCGTCAGCAAAAAAAACGCTTTGATTTGCGCTTTATTAAACTAATTAAATTTAATGAGCCACAAAACTGCATACTCAAAAAAAAAAAATGTATTTGAAAGTTGAAAATTTGTTAGCAAATTTATTGAATTTTTCTTAGTTTTGCACAGAATTAAAAAATTTTATTTTTATGGTTCTGGTTGTAGAATAAATTATATTTTTATAAAAAATTAGCGGAAAAATGTATGTGAATAAAAAATTGTGCATACTTTGTGTGGCCAGTACTTTTTTATCGCAGTTCATATATACATACATACATATGTAGGTAATGTATGTATGTATATGAGTCTACTTTTGTAAACATCTGCCACCTGTCGCATTATAAAATATTAAAGTACTCAACAAAAGTGCATTTTCCCCAATGTACGAGCACAACACGCAATCTGCTGTCCTCAAGAACAAGTACACTGGCACAAATAAATATATGTATGTATATGTAGGTACATGATTTATGTATGCGAGTGTATAATCACAGCCTAATCGATATGAAAAGAGAATTCCTTTGCCTTTTACAGTACAGCAACATCCTTCAGTGGTATTCCGGCCGGCAAAAATAGCGTTGGCGGCGTTGTGTGCATTGTATGAATTATAAAAAAAGACTCAATTATTAAAAAACAATATACCTATGTACATATGTAATTGCATATTTCACATTTTACAGTGGTTTTTACAAACTAATTTACATTGAAACGCTAATTCGTTATAATTTATAATCGTTATCAAAAATAGTGCATGCAATCTTACGATAGAAATTTTCATACGACAAATATTTGAATACGTGTGTGTATGTATGAACATTCATGTAAATAGTTACATTTGCGCATAGGTGAAATATTTATAAAAAATGTCTAGATCGCATTAGCTGCAATGTTTATTCCATTACAACGCCTTCGAAACGCAACAACGGGTTGAATGTGCCGCGCCATCCACGAATTTAGTTATTAAAAAATATATATATATTTATAACTGGCTCAGGAGCTGTTTCGAAAACAAAAAATGTTTACATTTGGCGCGAAAAAATATTTGCCATTGCTGTGCTTGCTTTTGTGTGCACTTTGCGGATTTTTTACCGATGCCGTTGCGAAACCGACGATCGCCTTCAACCTGCCACAAAGTTTTCAGGGATTTCCATCATTCGCCTCTTTTACTCAGCAATACTTCGAAAGTCGCAATTTGCGGCAGATGAAAACGTATAGGTAAGTAAATAAATCAAACAAACAAAAAAAAAACAACCACCGATTTTAATGCTCGTATAAAAATTTAGGATTACCGTTAGTTTTTTCATGATACAATGATCAGAACTAAACCAGGTTAGGTTACGGTGGTTGCCACTCCGCACAGACCGGCAAAGAGACACTAGAGAACTAAACTAAGAGTTATCAGAAAGGGTTAACGTGGTCCAAAGTAATCCGGTAACATACATAAAAAAAAATATTCCGACGAATTGATGACCTCCTCCTTTTTTGACGTCGGTTAAAAAGTAAAGAAGTATTTTAATACAGACCTTTGGTAATCTATNATATTCCGACGAATTGATGACCTCCTCCTTTTTTGACGTCGGTTAAAAAGTAAAGAAGTATTTTAATACAGACCTTTGGTAATCTATCAAGTTATTTAGGTACACAATATACACTCGGAAAAGGCAATCTCGCTCCAATCTCTAGAAAACGGCTTTAAGTCCACAGTTTTAATGAGCTATTGTTAACCGATACAGCTATGATAAGGAGGAGAAGTGGTAGCGGTAACTTCTGCATAGTTAACTAAAAAATTATTTTTCTTGTAGCAAAAGTAAATGTTTTTAAAACCACTTTATTTTTATTAGCAGAACAACTTTGTTTAAATTTTCAGTATTTTTTGGAACCAAGGTAACGATAAGTTACATAAGTGAAAATTTGTGCTAAATGTTAAGTTTGTCATTGTAACGCTTTCTTGCGAAGTTTAGCTAGGGCAACGGAATACCTTATATACTTACAAACATACGTACAACTTTCAGGAATAAATTTTATACAATTGACAGAGTGTTTACATATATTAAAATATGTAATATGGATTTTAAGAAAAGCTGCTCTAGTTCTACAACTTAACTTTTGTTTGTGTTTTTGGTTTCTTTACATATTTCTGTACATATTTACATACATAATTTCATTCCACACTCACATTTCCATATTGCATGCACTTCAGCAAGTAGAGTTCCAAACCTTATGCAAAATTTAAGAAATTTCTGCAAATTTTCATCCAAATATTGTGCTTTTTATTTACACTCTTTAGAAAAAAGTTGAGTACGCAGTTTTTTAGCTCATTCAATTTTAATATAACAACGTGAAAGTTAGGGGCAGCTAGGACTTACCATTGATTTTTAGCAATTTTTTCTTCATATAAAATAATGTTCGATAATTCTTCTATATGGAAAAAATGTGCGACACCTTCAACAAAAAATTTGCCAAAAATCAATGGTAAGTCCTAACTTGCTCATACTTGCACTTTATTATACTAAAATTGAGTGGGCTAAAAAACTGCATACTCAACTTTTTCCTAGAGAGCGTAAGTAAAAAGTGCAATATTTGAATGCAATTTCGCAGAATTTTATTTAATTTTACACAAGCTTTGGAAGTCTCATTTTTATAAAAAATTTGCGAAAAAAAAATATTAAAAAAAAAATAGTTGCCCGTATTGTAAAAAATTCGCTGTACCTTAACTTTATTGCTTGACTGTGTATGTATATACATATATGCATACACACTTAGCATCCATTCCATTTAATCTAAAAATATGCTGATAAGACATCACGGTAATTAATGCAAATATATACATATACATGTAAATATTTTTTATTTGCAGCGGAAAACGGCTAACTAATGAGTCGTTAATAATGATTTACTATCACGACTCCACCATTGCGGTTACCGAGTTAGGACCAGAGAAACTGTTGTTGGGTTGCGAATTGATAGAGATTTAGTAAGTATTAATTATGCATGTACGCATTTAAATTTTTGATATGAAAAACTTTTGGTCAAATTATTTTGGTATAAAATCAATTTAAATCTAGTTCATTTCAAATTTTACATCGGAAAAGAAAAACTTCTAAAACTCAAATATTTTGCAAAAAGGTGATAGCAATACTATTTTTGTGTATTCAAAGCGAAACACAACTCCATACGAATCGGAAGAGCACCCAAATTAAGTTTTGTTTTATTTTCAAATAGTTTGACTCTTAAAGTGTAAATTTAAGTGGTAATATTAGTTTTCCCAAAAACTTTAGATACGTAGTTAACGCAGAATTGGGACGATACACCGGGTGTCGAAAGTATAAGCGCACCACATATTGACAAATTTTAAAATTTTTTTATGTTATTTAATTTTAGTTGTTTCTTTTATTAAAATTTAGTTTAATCTGTAACGAAGCTCACATAAATCAAAATTTAAAGCTTTGTGAAATATTAAAAAAAACAACGAACTTTCGTAAAAACTTTAAGCTTTTTAATTAAATTTCTTAGAGAAGAAGTGAAGTCAGAAGGCATTATTTTTTAAGGGGTTTGTATTAAATTATGTAAAATGTTTTGTAAAGGAAATTATTATCTGAATAAACTTGTTTAAGGTTTCAACGAACCGGGAGGCTAGCTAAGTAGTCAAAAATTGCATACTTATAAATTTAAATTGACGTTCAAAATCTTGGCTTAGGGTTGAAAATCCCATTTTCGATAGGTTGTTAACTTCGTACTCCAACTCACGGGGTTCCCATGAAATAAATAGATGTAAGCAGTTTTACCATAGGGCTAAAAAACTTGAAAAATGCTTGAGCGGATTTTCATTTTGAACCGAACCATGTTTTGGAATGATTTTCGTTTCGGTTTTGGTATATCAAAATAAAAACAGTTCGGTTCGTGGTTCGGCTTAAAGTAAGAAAAAAGCGGCAGTTCGGTTCAAAAACCGGTTTGCAGTCCTGCTTTTAAATAAAGTACCTTTTTCGGCTGGCTTAGCGAAACTCTGTTTGCGTGGGCCCATTCGCAATTCCTGACGAATAGATCTTTTTCTTTATTTCGTATATACACAAGACTGCCACGAAACGGTTTTTTAGAAAATTAGATATTGCTTTCAGAGAAACAAGAAGTAAAAATTTAGTAATCTATCTCATTCGCCCATAGTCGTCTAAGATTTCTAAAATTAATTTTTGGAAATAGGGGTTAGGATTTAGTAGTTCAGTTGAATTTGTTTTTAAGCTTGAACGTAGGAACGATATTCTTGGTGAGATTTTTTTTGCGCTTTTGGCAATGCTTTCCAATTTAAACCACATTTAACAAGCATTTTCATATACAATGCATATTCTATGTATATTCTCTCGCTTTGATTCTTCCAACTAGCAATGAAAAGGATGGTAAAGCTCTGCTCGAAGGACTTTCCAAATATAATCGGCCGCTGCGAATAACTTTCGATGAAATGTTGAAGTTAATGAACCAATGTGAACGTGTCGATAAACTTACGTACGCCTCACGGAATCGAGCCAAAGCCATAGATGTCAATACGAATAACGATAGCTCAGCAAATAATAATAATAATGGTGTTACCAATTTGGCAGCAAATATATTTCCGAAAAGTCCATTTTCATTGTTGAGCGGCATAATACCGGGTAAGTAGATACGACGTATGCATTAGCACGCACAAGGTATTGCATAATAATTGTATGTGTACTACTTTAGGGTGGCCCAAAATACTTTATCCAGTCACGCCAGTGGTATAGAATATTGTAAATATTTTTTTTTTGAAATTGGTTAATATTTCTTGAGTCCGTCAATTAAAATAGCTTAAGTGATTTTAGAGTGTTTGACTTTGAATTAAAAAATAATAAGTTTTCCTTGAAAAATTGTATATTCTTACTAAGCTTTTGTGTATTAAACTAAACTAGGGCTATTTAACTGTTTAAATATTGTTTGGGGACCCCTTGAAATATTGCTTTAAAAGAAAAGTGGCCTAATCCGACTTAGGCTGCTTTAATTGACAGGCACAGATTTAATGTTACTGCCAAAGCTCTGAATATTCCACTGTATTTTATATGAAGAAAATGCATTTTTTCGTAGAATTGCTTTAAATTCGATATTTTTTTATCGAATAAGAATATTTCTCTTCAGACAACTTCGAAGAATGAGATTATGATGCTTATTTAAGTATAAATATTAATAACTATGTTTACATTGCCGATAATCTTTTTTCTTATATATAAAATTTAGTTAGTTAGTTGGTAAGGGCTAAGCTCAGGATCTTACCGGGGTCACACAGGGCGGATCGTGAACGGCCTACTCCGGTAGGTTAGCTGCGAATAACCAATAAGCAGTCCCAGGCCAAGAGCGGCAGGAGACGAGGGCCTGATTTAAAAGATCAGAAATGCTTGATGAATCTCCTGTGTCCGGGCGAACAGATGCCGCCCTCCAAAAAGCATCCCAGGATTGAGACCAGTTAGATCCTGTTCATGGCATACTGGAGCATGTATACGATTAGTCTGATATTGGGCTGGCGAGAGCAGTATTCCGCCACTTTAGTATGTGGGGGTGACACCTCACAGAAATGGCTGGTGGGCTAATGCTGCGATCGCCTCCGTCTCGTTGAAACCCTGGCAGGTCTTCAAGTACGTTCAATACACGTCGCCATTTAGTTGGCCGCACAGGTCCAGTCGAGATTTACTCCTGGGTTTGCGCTGTCTTGGCTCTGAACACAATATCCCATAAGGACTTGTGTCAACCCTCGCGATGGCCTGCTCCTTTGAGAGAAGGGAACTTCGGGACACTTAAAAGCGACTGTGCTACGTGTGGAGATAGCGGCTTGAAGCGGAGACCCAATTGATTGAAAATGATTAAAACAAAACCAATAAATGAAACCAACGTCGATGATACGGAGGAAGAATGCAGTGCATTCAGGAAGAGCAGTAGAGTCGTGCGCTCCCCGCCACAAACTCCTCTGCAGGCAAATTCCGGCACCACGAGCACGGAGAAAGCCGCCGGCGTGGTGCAGAAGGCTACACCTTGCCAAACGGCAACTCCCGGCAGCCGGGATAGTCGTCTTCAAACGCCGGCTGCTGCAAACAGCGACAAGCATGTCACCGCAAGCTTGGGAACTTGCGAAGGCAATGAAGATGAGCAATTGGCCCAGATTCGGCTCGTCTTGAAGAAGATGCAGAGCGCTGTCTCTAAGCAAAAGAATGTGTCCATGGACATAAAAACAGGTATGGCCCAAATCGAGGAGAGCTTAAATATATTAAGCTACCTCCGAGAGCAGCGCCGGAAGGGGTCTACCCTTTCCGAGCTGCGGAAGGCTGGCCCTGGCTCGCAAAAGAGAGGTCGAACTCGATCCGACTCCCCTACAGGCGAGCCGGAAAAGAAAAAAAATACTACTACTAATAATAATAATAGTAGTAAAAACATTATTATTAATAATCCTAATAATAATGGCAATAATAATAACAATGGACAGAAAACCGTACCAGACAATCAATGGAGAACGGTTGGAAAAAGCAGAAAGCCCAAGCCAGGGCCAGCGCCAGGTGAACCCTTGGTCAATAAGGGCGAGGCGACCAGCCGCAAAAAAAAGAAGAGGGTGAGAAAAAAGAAGAGTCTCGCCAAATTAATCATTAAGCCAGCTGAAGGCAAAACCTATGCAGAGGTGCTGGGAACGATACGTGGTAAGCTCCAACCCGAGAAGACGGAGACCGTAATTCGATCTGTTCGGAAAACCCGCGAAGGCGGCGTGCTCATCGAAATGGAGCGCTGTGGCGACCACTCAGCATTTAAGGAAAATGTGTGCACTGCCATTGGCCAGCTTGGAGA
>NW_016167155.1:4467-22195 GCF_001687245.7 Rhagoletis zephyria | reverse complement strand
GTAGAATTTAAACAGTTCGGTTTAAATTTTAAACACAAAAATTTTCTATTTTGGTTTAGATTGTAAACAAAATTTTCTCTATATGAAACCTAGAAAGTAGAATTAAAACATTTTGGTTTGAGTTTTAAACAAATAGGGCCGATATTTGAAACCACGCACTTTTTGGTTATAATTTTGAACCACTCATAAGAAAACATCATTTTCTCGGCTGCTTGTACTAAAATTTAAACCAGAATATATTGAAAAATGCTTAAACTATTGACTGGTTTAAAAAGATTAAAAAACCACCTGCTCTCTCACCATATCTAATATTCCACAATCGGTTGAGGGGCGCCACATTTTTCCCACCCGGCCGCCAAATGGAAATAAGAGTCATTGTCGGATACACGCAGTGTCTGTCGGTGTCAGATGGTTACCACTCCTAGTCTTAAAATTGCCTCATAAATATGTCTTAGAAGGATGTGTATTGAAATCTGCTACCATTTGCCGATTGTTTAACAGAACCACTTCTTTATACAAATTTCGTGTCCATGTGAATTTTCAAAAGAAAAAAAACGCATTTTTTCGCTTTTCGTTCGTGACTTTATTTAAAATTTAATGGCAAGATAAATATTAAAAATTTGGAAAAATAAATAAATACAATTTTACACTATTCCGTATTTACATACATACATATCTAATGTATATCTAATATATATGTAAATGTTTAATTCGCACAAAAAGAAACAAGAACTAGGCTAAATAGTTGCATATTACTTTAAAGCTCAGGTTCTCTTAACCTCGAGATGGTGGACCTCCTCTACCTCTTGGAAATAGATCCAATCCTCTAAAAAGAGGTACACCAGCCCTTCCACTTCCACGACGCCTTTCTCCCTCTCTTGGTCCTTCCCTTCCTGTTATAGGAGTCTTAGGCTTACAAGTCTCAGTCGCAGTAGTCTCGGTAGGCGTGCTAGTTTTACTACCATTAGTACTATCGGTCCCATTTCCTGCTNTTTGCAGGGGAAACGGTACAATTTGGATGAGTTTCGCTTGAAGCACTTGCGCTACAATTCCCTGTAGTTACATTTGAAGCACCTGCGGTCCCATTTCCTACTGGTGGATTTGTTTTATTGCTTTGATTGTTTTCAGTTGCTACAGTTGAATCCTCTGCTGAAGGGGTGATGGGCCCATCATCACAACGAACAATTTGAAAGGTCATTGTGACCAAAATGCCTGTAAATAGAAGACCTGATAACTTTAGCATTTCGTTGTTTCCTTTACTGGTTTGCTACGAGTAGAGTGCTTAAAGAACTGTGCGAAGATTTCCGAAAGCAGACGCCCTTTTATATCAAAATGCAGTATTTTTTTCTCATATATCGCCACGTGTTTCACTTTTTTAACATGACTTTGAATATATGTACAAAGATGTGTCTATGTTTGATTTTCGCAAGATGGGAGGGAACACCTGTGCAAAGTGACCTTTTCGGCAAATAAAACGGCTCAGTATTTATTTTAATGTGCCTTTACTTATTTTAAAACATTCATCTGGGTACAAAGATATTTACAAAAATATATATATATATATATATAGTATGTATGTACATACATATATGAAATAAGTACATAAATACAAATTTTCCTAACCCTGCCACATGATTGCTGCTAACGTGAAATGGAGAATAAAAAAGACGATGTTCGAGAACTGAGACCGAAACTTTGAATATTTAGAGATAGAAATCAAATCCAGGACTAAGTGGACTGTTCATATGCAGTCATTTAGAATCGCCTTCTTTTTTAGTACAACAAATATAGGTACAAAATATAATAGAACCTACACTGAATGTGAGACAATAGAACAAAACGAACCATTAAAGGTTAAAAAAAATATAAAAAAAAACATCTCTTAAGTGCCGTTGAACTTAATTTTAATCTCAAATTAAATTAAAGCTAAATTAAATTAAATTAATTGAAGTTGCTTTTATTTGATTTGCCTCTTACTGCAGTTGGAATGGAGTTCCAACTTCTAATGCAGAGGTGGCCAGCTTCGGCAGAGCATTCTTGTAGTGTGCGTGCAATTGATGTCACTGTGTGCGTGCAGTTGAATAAAGCCCTGAAGGAAAGATTGGTCCAATCGCCAGAAAAATATAGTTGTAGGTATAGTAGCTTTGTATCTAGATCAAAGATAGTCCAAAAATATAAAGCAATTTAATGTAAAACAGGTGAATTGTACTAAAAGTGGTCCGAATGTAATACATAAGGTATGAGTTTTGATCTAAACTGGTTACAATGTCATGCAATAGCGGACAACGGGTACAATTAACGACTTGCTGATATGTAGGCACTTAGTCAACAAATTTTCATGTGGGACGTTGGCATGCGGAGAGAGTATCCGCTTAGAAAATCTGAGAACCCCGGTTCGAATCCCAGCTGGCGCAAGTTTTATTTTTGTTTTTTTTCCCCCAAAATTGGTTACAATGTAATGCAGAAGCGGACAATTGGTCCGAGCCTAGGACATTCAATGTTAAATGTAAATAGAATTTTACGTGTTGTTGGAGCAAACTTTGGAGTTACAATCACTTGCAGTCTAGTTTGTGGTGTGCTCTAAGTCTATTCCGAGATCCTACAGGGAGCTTTCGCTGTCGTCCCAAGCAGAGCGTGTAGTATACGCGAATACGCCGCGCAGTCGCCCGCCGGGCAGACGCGGCCCAGCTATGTTCTAATGGTATTGATGGGAAACAGACTAGTCGATGTTGCAAAAATTAAATGTTAAAATTAGGTACAATGAGGTCTCTTGTGGGGCGTATTGGTGTGCATTAGCCGGTATAGACAAATACAACTCCTGGCTATTTGGTAATCGTGAATTTCATACCCTAGAAAATTTTTTTTCCACTCGGATATGTGATCAAATTTCTTCAGGCAGTGAGCCTACGAGCCGAGAGAGAGTCTAATTTATAACAAACCGGCTCAGAACATGTCAATACGGGTATTATCAACTCTACTGAAAGTCGCCGCCTCGTAAATATAGGAGTAAAAACCGCACTTTGGAGCAGATTTATAAGTACTAGTATCGCTCAGTTGTAGAAATTCGACATCTTTTTTCATACACTTTTGAATTTTACCTGTCACCAATACTAACTCCTTTATGCGAGTTATGATTTTGAAGTCCACCTGCATAATTTATAGCGAATTTACAGGAAAACTTAAAATCGAATTATGAACGTTAATACCGGATTGATTAATGCTAATTCTACCAAGACTCCTCCAAATTTCTTCACTAGCTTTTGAAATTAGACCGAAAAAGGAACCTCAATTTTCATTTGTATAGTGAAGACCAGTAAATTAGGGATTTAAAATTATACCAACGTAATCCTTGTTTAATTCTCTATAAAAAACGTGGTTAAAAAAATGGGGGTTTTTCAAGAACAAGTGCAAACTGGAAAGGAGTTGCCACCTGTTAAATAATTAGAATCAAGTTATTTACTAATCAATGCCCTCACCGTCAATGCACCGTCCGTTCGATTTTCAAAACTGAGGTACCAAATTAAAGGGCTTACTTAGGATGTGGATATTCAAGAAGGTTTTACTTTTTCTAAAAAAGTTGCCACCTGTTAAGAAATTAATCTCAAATTAATTAAAAAGTCAAATCAATTACTAAATATGGGTATCAATCGAAATGGTTTTGAAAAGGCTTTATAAATTATCTACGTGTGGGAGGATTGCCACATGTTAAAAAAATGTAATTCAATTTTAATTAAAGGAATTTGGTAAGTGAATAAGGGGCTATATGGGTGTCATACAAAAGAGGTTTAAGAAAATAGTAGTTTGGAAATATTTTGAATAGGGTTGCCACGTATTTGAGAAGTCTAGTTGAACTATTTTATTCCCAAGTTATATGAAATATTAACGATAGATGTCAAAAGAAAGAGCTTCAAGAAATACTTAGTTTGACAATTTAGAACTTTTTTGATGTGTTTGAGGGTGGCCCCAGTTTAAAGGGCTAAACTAAAATTATTTAATAAGTTAAATGAATTACTAACCGATGGTTATTAATGGAAATGGGTTTAAAATCCTTTATTTAAGAACTATATTTAGGAGGGTTGCCACGTGTTTAAAAAATANCAACTTAGTTTGACAATTTAGAACTTTTTTGATGTGTTTGAGGGTGGCCCCAGTTTAAAGAGCTAAACTAAAATTATTTAATAAGTTAAATTAATTACTAACCGATGGTTATTAATGGAAATGGGTTTAAAATCCTTTATTTAAGAACTATATTTAGGAGGGTTGCCACGTGTTTAAAAAATAAATTTCCACTTAATTCATCAGTTATTTGAAATATTTATAACAATATCATACGAAAAATATTTAAGGAAATTTTAGTTCGAAAATAATTTTTAAGAGAGTTGCCGCCTGTTTTGAAAGTGGCATTTCGTTTAATTATACATAAGTTACATGAAATTTGAAAATATGGTTATCAAAAGAACGAGCGTTAACAAATCTTTAAATTGAACACTTGTTTTTTTTTGTTTTGTTGAAAAAATTAAGCTTAAATTATTTAACAAGTTANTAAATTATGGTTATCAAAAGAACGAGCGTTAAGAAATCTTTAAATTGAACATTTGTTTTTTTTTTGTTTTGTTGAAAAAATTAAGCTTAAATTATTTAACAAGTTAAATGGATTGTCAAAACATGGGTATCAATCGAAATGGTTTGAAAATAATTTATTTCTAACTGTATTTAGTGCTTAAAAAATTAAATTCGACTTAATTCATCAGTTAACTTAAATATGTATAAGAATGCCAAGCGAAAGATTTTAGTTTGAAAATACCTTTAAAGGGGTTGCCACCTGTTTGAAAAGTCGAATTTGTTTTACTTATACGAAAGATACATAAATAAAATATCGAAACATTAGTGCCAAACGAAAGAGTTTTAAGAAAACTATAGGCTGATAATATTTTTAATTAGAGTTACCATCTACTTTTTTTGAAGGTCATCACATCTGCACCGTTATTTCGAGTCGCCAAAATGAGAAGTCAAATTAAAGAACTGGGATTCTACATGGATGTGCACAGGTTTTACTTTTTGAAGTTGGAAGGCTTCAAGACCAGGGCAAACTCCTGTAAGACCAACAATGGCGACCTAGAGACCGATGTCCAGAACGTACTTAAATTATGGATGGAACAGTTTTTAATCCAGTGAAGGGTAGCAGCAAAAAAAGTTATGAAGAAGACGGTCCCGAGCCCTGGTCGTTGACGATGGAGTCGATGGGCCACCACCCGACTATGACGAGGCACAAATAGCGATTACGCGGCTAAATTACAACCAAGCTGGTAGAGCTGACGGCCTGCCAGCCGAGCTATTCAAGTACGGCGGCGAGGTTCTGATAATGTCATGCATCGACTTTTATGCAGAATAAAGTCCGATTACCGCATACCCGACCACTGTAATTTAAGTGTGCTCTGCCCAATCCACAAGAAAGGTGACCCCGCTAAACGTGCCAACCGCGCGATCAGCCTTCTAAGAATAGGTTACAAGGTCTTATGGAGCGTATTGTGTGAAAGACTGAAGCCCACCGCCATATTTTTAATTTTTAAATCGAAAACCGTTAACAAACTGATCGGACTTTATCAGTGTGGATTTAGGCCTGGCAAATCTACCACAGATCAATATGCCAAATCTTGAAAAAGACCCGCAAGGATAGGATCAACAGCACGATAAGAAGTTGTCTTTATGCCCATTTGATACCAAACGAAGTTTGAGACAAGGTGACTCTTTTTCGTTTGATTTCTTTAATCTGATGATGGAGAAGATAATAATAGCCACAGAACGGAACCGCTCAGGCACCATATCTTTACAAGAGCGTGCAATTGCTGGCGTACGACGGCGTCGACATTATCGGTAAGAACGAGGACTACGTCTATTCTGCCTTCTCGGGATTAGATAGAGAAGCAAAGCGAATGGGTCTGGTGATGAACAAGGACAAAATGAAGTATCTCCTGTCTTCACACAAACAGTCAGAGCCATACACGTCACTGTTGACAGTTACATGTTTGAAAAAGCAGACGACTTCGTTTACTTGGGTACCAGCATTCACCCATAAATAATGCCAGCCTTGAAATCCAACGGAGAATCTTTCTTCCCAACAAGTGCTACTTTGGACTGAGTAGGCAATTGAGAAGTAAAGTCCTCTCTCGCCGTACAAACACCGCGCGGACGCATGGACAGTGAAAACATCTAATGAAACGATTCTTGGAGAGAAAGATTCTGCGAAAGATTTTCGGGCCTTTACGTGTTGGTGATGGCGAATGCCGCAGACGATTTGATGATGAGCTGTATGAGCTTTTCAACTACATATATATAGTACAGTGAACGCGGAGGCAGAAGAAGACCTCCTCTGCATTGGTAAGACCAGGTGGAGAAGGACTTGATTTCACTTGGCATTTCCAATCGGCGTCAGTTGGCACAGACTCGGCCAAAATCGCTAAGGGGCTTGCAGCGTCAATAAAGAAGAAGGTAAATAATGGATTTTATTCCATCCTATCCACCTCTACGATGAAGTACTTGAATATAATATCGCCATTCTAACCACCTAAATAAAAGGAACATTCTTCTGGTTCATTAAATAATCATCTAAAATTTTTTTATACATTACAGGACCTGTCCAGCGTGAAGAAAAACCAGCAGGCCCATCTTGGAAGAAAGGCAAGAAACTGTATGTAGATACATTATAGTGATCCAAAAACAAAAGTAAAGTCGGAATGTGAATGCTCTCTCCACCTAGGATTGTTCTTTGTCGAAAAAAATATAGCCATATTTTTAATTTTTAAATCGAAAACAACTTTTCATAGAAATAGTACTGAATTCTTGAAAATCAATATTTTTCGATCGGCAAACTCTGCTTCTCCTCAGGCGACTTCCAATAATAATACCCAACTGTTTATTTATAAATTTGTTAATACTAAAGATTTTTAATTGGTGCCCCATTGCATTTTTTAGTGGTTTTTGTCGGACCTGTAAATTATAGTTACTATGAAGAAATGATTAAATAAACAATTGGCTATTATTATCGAGAATTTCCTGCAGAGAAACAGAGTTTCCCGATTGAAAAATATTGTTTTTTGAGAATTATATATAAAAGTTGTTGATAAAAACTGTCATTGAAAAATTCACTATGAAGGAAATGTTCTAAAACTAAGTGGATACATACCAATCGATGTCTTTTTTCACCGAGAATGGAATTTGAAAATAAATTTTTATTTGTAATTTGTATGCAAATTTAAAAAAATAGATAATTATTTTTGTTTTTATTTTACGAATCCAAAATAACAATTATTTTGGATTTTTATCTAAATAATCTGTAATTACCAGATTGATTATTGATTTTTATATTATATGTTTTATATAACAGTCACCGACTTTTATTTTTTAAATAACACGTTTAAAAGTCATTATCATTTATAAATTATAAATAAAAGTCTTCAGTACCTGTTATTTAAGATATACAATTTAAAAATCCAAAAATAACTGTTATTTGCAGATTATTTAGATAAAAATCTAAAATAATTTTTATTTTCGATTTATGAAATAAAATTCAGAAAGCACTGTTATTTAAGGAGTAAGTAAGTAAAAGTCTAAAAAAAACTTTTAAAGAGTGATTTTTGTAATAAAATTTGTAACTGCTACGGTTTCTGATTCTATACCATTTCTATGAAAAGTATATAAAATACATGGAAAACTTTGAGCGTTTTGAGCGATTTCTAAATATTTTTTGATTTTAAAATAAAAACAAATAGAACAATCCTAGGGGGTGAGATCATAAAAATTCCGACTTTAATTTTTCACATGCATTTTTAGATTACTCTAATGCACATACTTATGTACATATGTACATAAACATATTTATAAGTGAAAAACTCAGTGAGAGTGGAGACCAGGATGTTTACATGTATTTATATAAAGCAATACATTTATTCGAACAATAAATCGATAGACACTGTATCGATTTTGCGATTGCTGAGAGTGAAAAACTGGAGCATTTATGACAACGGTTAAAGATCCAAGAGAACAATAGTACTTGTAATACCATACCATTTTTAATTTTTGAAATATTTTTTAAACATTCTTCGAGTAGATACCTTCACAGCTCTAGCAGAACCTAAGTTCTACTTCAATCCTTGTGGTTTCTGGTTCTGCCGTATTATATCGAACTTTTTGAGATCTAAAATTAGCATCTGTTCGCAAAAGTCAACAACAAAATTGAAATCGAATAAAAAAAAGTGGAGCAAATAGAAAAGTTGATTAAACTCAGTGCAGTGCAGGTCTTGCTTGGCTTAAAAGAAATGCAATCAGATGTTTCATTATTCAATTTTTTCCACCTACCGCCTAAGATATTTTGGGCCAGTTCAGGTTGTTGCGAGAACACTTGCGTTCGTCAATTAAGCTCAGCGTCACTGCCAGCAAACAAAAGCGACAACTTTATTGTTTCTTTTGTGCATGTATGTAGTTATAACAAGGCGACATATACAATAGCTGTGTTTTTGTACCCACTTTCCACAAAGATCCAGTAAAAATTATTACCAATTTTCATGTTTTGGCGTTTTCGTACGCAAATACTACTTGCAGAGTATGGAAAAGTGAGGGAGCGAAAATGAAAGCTAAAGTTGGAAGCTTTTACTGGACTTTCAATGGATAAATGTTTACTCGTGACATTTTGCACGCACGAAAAACGGCTGATCGCATGTTGCTGGGTGCAATTAAAACTAAAAAGGAAACTGTTTTGGGGTTTTTATAGTTGAAATTGCCAAATAAACCTAATTAAATTTAAAATATATTCAGCCTTGTCCTGAGTTTCACCCGAAAAAAAAATCACGCAAAAATTTTTCGTTCGCCCATATTAAATACACGGAAACCAAAAGTGAAAAGTGAACCGGTTCGGGGAAAATGAAACTCATGACAAGGCTGATTGTTTTATTAGGAAGTTGCCACGAATAAACAACCAATTCTTCAGCTGTTAATGACACTTGCAAATTATTACTAGATTGGCGTTCACGTACTTTTGTTTTTGTTTCATGAAAACGAATTACTGGATAGTTGCTGGCAAGGATGCTAATTCCCTTGAATTTTACTGCTTAATTCTCATTTTGTATTAAAAAAATATCATATTTGTAATATAAAAAACGAAATACGACAGTAAAAAGCATGGGTGGTAGATTTGCGAGGTACCGGTATTCGACTCCAGGAAACTAGTGAATTCACTAGTTCTATACTAGTACTTTCCTCTGCAGGGAAAACGAAAGTGTTGCGCTGGCATTGGTAGCTCTGTCAACGCTGTGCACTATTGCTCTATAGCACCGACAAAATTTTCGTATGATTTTGGTAAACTGGAAAGTAGAATTATGGATAACAGATCTTCTGGCAAAGTTACTTCAATTTCTTTTAGCTGCTCCCAAATTGCATAGAAGTCGTTGATATGCTCTTTTATATGTTGACCTTCCGACATACCAAGAATAACAGAATACAAGATTGCGCCCATGAGAGAGGATTTTTGAGCGTAATTTTTGTGTGACGTCATCTTGGTGCAATTGCGAGAGAGAAACGCCAAAACGCAAATCAAAATATGTAACCAATGCAGAAAAAATTTGTTAATATTAATACTAAATGGTCCAATTTTGCAAAAATCAATAAATATATAAAGAATAATTAATTAGCAACATATAGCAATAGTTTTGGACATGTAGCTCTATAGGTAGGTACGATTTTTGGCAGATGCCGGATGTTGAAAAATGCATGTACTAATAAGCTGACCAACCGTCCTCCTTTAAGGAGGATTCTCCTCCTCAAACGTGATTTGTCCTCCTTAAAAATATTGTCCTTCTCTGTCCTCCTTTTGAGCAAAAATGTCCTCCTTGTCCTCCTTTTCAAGTTTTATAGCAGTGATGAAATTTTAAAAAAATTTCGTTCAGAATATTGTTATGTCCTAATCGTACAGAATCATTGTATTTAAAAGGAGTTTACATTTTTCAACTTTCAGTTAAATGATGTAAACTTTTGATTCAAGTAACCGCCTGTGAGAGTTGAACAGTGTAAACACCTTTTAGCTTTATTTAATACGACTTTCTCACGACACCCCAATTATGTATGTAGTTCGCTCTCTCATTCGTAATTCGCACTCCAATTACCCTTCGAATTACGTAATTCGCCTTACTAAATTTTGAGAGTGAATTACCTGATTTATTGGTAGTTCTGATCCAATTACCCTGAGATTGACGAACAAATCGCTGCCGTCTCTAATTTTTATCAGAAATTTATCGACATCAGTTCACAAATCAAAACTGACACTTTTCCTGAGTACGAAAAATAAATTTTTAATAATTGCTTACATTTTGCATAAATTTTGTAGCGGAGAAAAAAACAAAACACAAAGATAGGGAACTGTCAAATCGAATTAAGAATGTACCCTTAGGAAAGGGGTAATATACACGTACGAGCGCTGCCCCGCCACGATATAAAAATCGTGCTTGGCGACTTCGATGCCAGGGTGGGCAAGGAAGGGATCTTTGGAACCACCGTCGGAAAATTCAGCCTCCACGATGAAACGTCTGACAACGGACCAAGGCTGATCGATTTTCGGCCCAAAACATGGTAGTATGCTGTTAGGTTCAAGCATAAAAAGATTCATCAAGCTACATACGTAGCGGTCTCTGGATCGAAAAACGAGAAACCAAATCGCCCATATTGTGATAGAAGGAAGGCATTCTTCCAGTATTTTAAACGCACGTACACTCCGAGGCCCAATTATCGACTCGGATCACTATCTTGTTGCAGCCAAGATACGCACCTGCCTCTGTGCAGGAAAAAATGTGCGCTCAAATATACAATGAAAGTTGAACGTCGAAAAACTGCAATCACAACAGACAGCCAATGCATTCGCTACTCGACTCTCACATCTGCTCTCAGAGAGCCCTCTTCAACAAGCCGAGATATGCGAGCAGTTGAACCACATTTCTTGGAGAGGACCCGCGAGAAAAGGATCGACACTCACCACCTATTTGTCGACTTTAAATCCGCTTTCGACAGCACTAAAGGAAGTTGCCTATACGCTGCTATGTCTGAATTTCGCATCCCCTCAAAACTCATACGACTGTGTAAAATTACGTTGAGCGATACCACCAGCTCCGTCAGAATTGGGAAAGACCTCTCCGAGCCGTTCGCCACCAAACGCGGCTTCAGACAGGGCGGCTCTCTTTCGTGTGACTTCTTTAATCTGATGTTGGAGAAGATAATAAGAGCTGCAGAACTGAACCGCTCAGGAACAGTTTACTACAAGAGCGCGCAGTTGCTGGCTTATGCCGATGACATCGATATCATCGGTAACAAAAACCGTGAAGTCTGTTCTGCCTTTTCCAAGTTGGATAAGGAAGCAAAGCGAATGGGTCTCGTGGTAAACGAGGACAAGACGAAGTAACTCCTGTCAACAAACAAACAGTCAGCACATTCGCGTCTTGGTACCCACGACACTGTTGACAGTTAGAATTTCGAGAACGTAGTGAATTTCGTTTACTTGGGAACCAGCATTAACACCGATAATAATGTCAGCATGGAAATCCAACGCAGAATCGCTCTTGCCAACAAATGCTACTTTGGACTTAGTAGGCAATTCAGGAGTAAAGTCCTCTCTCGACGTACGAAAAACACACTCTATGAGTCACTCATCATGCCTGTGTTGGTGTATGGCACGGAGGCATAGAAAACGAAAACATCTGATGAAGCGGCTCTTGGAGTTTGCGAGAGAAAGGTTCTGCGAATGATTTATGGTCCTTTACGCGTTGGCGATGGCGAATACCGCGGACGATTTAACGATGATCTGTTTGAGCTATACAATGATTAGACATAGTGCAGCGAATTAAAATTCAGCGGCTCCGCTGGCTTGGCCATGTCGTTCGAATGGACAGAAACGCTCCTGCTCTGAAAGTATTCAATGCGGGCCGCGATGCTGGTAAAAGAGGAAGAGGAAGGCCTCCTCTCCGTTGGAAAGTTGAGAAGGCCTTATACTTAACATACTGATTTTTCGTCTTTTAAATCGAATGTTGCGTAAACTTCAATTTTTTTTACAGCGTCCGCCCATAACCTGTCAAAACGTATTAATATAGACAACGGAATTTTATTTCAAGTACGTCTTTATTCCATCAGGTATATTACAGGTGTGAGATAAGTAGACAAATGCGAGAGTGTGTTAAGTAAGACTGAAAAAATGTCTTAAAATATTCCAATGATTTCATTTTATTATTCATTTAGGAAGTGGGAGGAGCAACTCCTGAGCTTATTTTCCATTTGCATCTTTTCCGGTCATATTCAAAAATATCCACAAAAAATCAGGGACTGTCCCATATCTACAGGGTATCCCAATAAAGTAAATTCAACAAATGAATTCTCGGTGACAGAGAAGTGTTATTTTACTTGTAAATTACAGTACCAGGTTGACCGAGCTTTGCCCGGAGTGCATATACTTTTTAAAATTTTCAAGACTTTCATAGCTTTAAAAATTATTTTGGAAATAAACAAAAAAAAATAGGATTTCGATATCTATGAAGTAAATTTCTTACTCCAAAATTTAGGTGGAAACCCTATTCCGAAATACGCTGGAATGAATGGTACATATCTTGATCGTATATGTACTATGTATACATAAAAAAAAAATGATTAAAACTATGAAGCGTAGCAACCCTGGTTTCTGACCAAAGTTCCCAACATTACCTTTCATTTGATATCCATATTGCGATGTTTTAGATAAATTGTGTTGAATCGAAAATAAGTGGCAACCTTACACTATTATCCTAAGAGATAACATTTTGTATATAGGGAAAGCATTGTTTAAGAATCTTCTCTTGGTACCCATGAATAGTAATAATTTACCTTTTTTGCTAAACAAAAAATTAAATAAATATGCGATTCAAAATAGGTGGCAACCTTATTAAAAATATTTTTGAATTAAATATCTTTAAAATACGTACCATTTGATACCCATATTATGATGTTTTAATCGACTTGTAACTAATTTCGAATAGGTGGCCACCTTATACGAGTTTTCTCGGAAATAATTCCTATTCAGATAACCTTAGAATCCAAAACATTATCTGTGTACAAAATTTCATCAAAATCGTTAGAGCCGTTTCCGAGGACCCTATGGATATATATATACATATATATTCAAGAACTGCTCGTTTAATATAATAAGATTATTGTAGTAGTTTCTAGTCAGGACTTACCGACATCGCATACCATCAGTGGCACGCGTACCAAAGTTTGAGAAACGCTGATGTAATTTAAAGCTTTGTTATTTTTATGCTGTTCGTTCTTAAATTTATTTAAATAATATTGAAATTCCACTGTAAGCATAAACATTTTGAATATATACATACAACTTGACTTTCGCCGTTTTGGTATAGGAACTCAAGCAGATCTCCTAATATTTAGCTAACAATTTTAAATATTACACATGTACTTATATAAAGTTTGCTAAAAATAACTTAATCTAATCGGATCGGGTATCGCTGAAGAATGTGCGCCATTTCGAAAGTTCATTTCTGTTTTTCATGTTGTTTTTTTCGGTTTATTTTCGTGTGTTGAATATTAACATCCTCGTCAAATGCTGTTTTTTGCAAAATTAATCAATCGAAATAAAATATTTATGCAATTATCTGGTATAAGCATTTGGCGTTTGTAGTATATGAAACGAATTTTTTAGCTATCCGCCTCTTATGAAGTTTGCTTTCCATCTGTATTCCCCTCTTTGTTCCCCTCGTCTTCATCATTATCTTCACTTGTATTCCCATCTTCGTTCCCCTCGTCTTAATCCTTCTTTTCACCTGTAACATCCTCTTCATTCCCCTCGTCTTCGTCCTTCCCTTCATCTGTATTCCCCTCTTCATTCCTCTCGTCGTCATCCTCCCCTTCTTTGCCATTGTGTCTGGGTTTGCCTTTGCCTTTGCCTTTATCTCTCCCTTTACCTCTACCTTTACCTTTACCTTTACCTTCACCTTCATCTTTAGCTTTAGGATTACCGTGTTTGCTTCGATTTTTTTCTCTGTTGCAAATTGAAGCCTCTCCACTACTACTACTATCAGCAGCAGTGCCTGTACTTGGGTTCGGATCAGAGTTTTCGACGTCTTTTTTTCCGCTTTCGTTAGAGTTTTTCGGATCTTTAGGATCGCTATTGTCCTGGGACTCATCTTCATCACATCGCACGAGTTCGAAGGCTGTCATGGCCAGGAGGCCTAAAAATAGGAAAACTGATAACTTCATTATTTCGGGAATACCGTTGCTGTTGCACTGTAATTGAAGTACTCGAAAGCATGTGCGAAGTTTACATAAATTGGCGGGTCTTTTATAGCAAAATTTAGCCGATATATTTTCGTATTTTAAGAAGTATTTCGGTTTTTTTTTGTTTTAATTCCAAAAAACACCTGTGCAAAATTGTTGCTTTATGATATACATTGGACATTGTCTTAATATCGAATTTTTAACAATTGTATTTACTTAGACGAAAATAATATTTGAATAAAATTAAAGGTATTTTAACATTTTATACACATTTTCTACGTATGTACATATATAAACTAGCATATAACCTTGGTTGCGACAATTTGGAATTATAATCCACTGAGGTCTAGAAATAAAAGAGACTGATGCTTTGTATTTTGACGTTTTGGAATGCAGCCTATATGTATATGTACATCTCCTCGGTCTGACTTGTCGCCATTCCAACTTTAAAAGCTGATTTCTTGGTACTGCTTATAGATATTCGAGATTCTCAAGTCTATTTCGGGATTTTTAAGACTGCTTCCGAACTACTTTAAGATTTTAAGGATGTACAGGACCACATCCAAATTCTCGGGACTATTGAGGATTAATCGGGACTGTTTCGCGATTCAGACTATTTCAGAATTTTCAGGACTACATCGAAATTTGAAGGATTTGCCTCGAAATTTATGGGACTATTTTAAGAGTGTCGGGAGGAGTGCCGAAACATGAATTCCCGAAATAGTTGTAATTCCCACCACAATTAAAGCACTTCACATTTCGATTCTTTGTACGCTTCTTTTTATTCCGGCATTCTTTCACCGTTGGCACGCGCAACTTTAGCCTGCTCACTAGCATCATCTGCATTTCTTTCTAGTCCACTTTTCCTGTTGCCTTCTTCGATAAGCTTCACCTTTAGTGGACTCAACGTTGAAAGGATATATCGCGCCTCTATCGCGACTATAAATGACTCATACGACTTTGGCAGATTTGGCAACATCATGTTGATCAAAAGCTCCTGCGGTAACTTGGCATGAATTCCGTCCAGTTTTTCAACGATGTCCATAATGGTGTTGACGTACGATACTATATTCTGAGTATTCAGTACTTTTTGGTTCAGCAAATCCTTAAATTTCCTTCAGAATGTTCCAAGATGCAGCAGCTGAATTTGCATCTTTCATGTGGTTGTTTTGCAAAGGGTTTACCATAGTTGCCAACTTGGAGCTTTAAGCACCAGATTTAGTACTTTTTGAAAATTAAAACGCTAAAAAAAATTACTTAGTGCCTAGTGCCTTTTTAGTGCTTTTTTTGAACTAATATTACTCCGAGATAGTTAAAACCTGAAATAATGCGGAATTTACAAGAATATACAAATATAAATGCACTAAAATACAACCATGATTGATAAAAAGCTGAAGTTGCAAACCCACCTTGTTGAATTCTGTTCGCGTTGAAAATGCCAGTACGCAGGTAAGTTAAGTTTTTCTTTTTTTCTTTTCTAATTGTTTGTACAAATTTTGATTTTTTTACCACCTGAGTAAAACACATCGCTTCTTGGTGCTGAATCCAAATCTGGAGGTACAATTGCTCTAGTACTAGAATTTTTAGATATCCTACCCCCAGATTGCCATAAACACGGTTTTTTGCGATATTTGAGGTTATATAATGAAAACAACAAATTTTTTGCTCATTTCTACTTAGAGCATTATTTTCGTTTGTTGCGATTCGATTTTTCTTTCTCGAGATATACTAGTTTTAATAGTACTTCGGTATTACGTCGGAAGCATGAGTCATCATAGCATGTGTAGAGGCTATTCGATCGTTATGAGCGAAAAAGTTTTGTGTATTGATTTATGTATGAAAATATTGTTCATTTTTTGCTTTTGTTAAATACAAACCGTTATGAAAAAAGCATCCTTTGATTCAAAACAAATTAGTGCTTTTAGTTTGGTAAAACGCTTTTTTTTCAAAGTTTTTGGTGCTTTCTGAAAATCAAAAGTTGGCAACACTGTGGTTTACGCTTAACGTAATTGAAGCTACATAGCGCCTAAGATTCCCAACTCGTCGTTACGTCCGCAGTTGTGCATTGCGACTTGGCGCCTCTTCCGCTTGCCACAGCTCCAAATCATCAAGAACGCTTTTCGTTTGTACATTCCACGATTCGTTGTTGGCTTCTCTATTTGGCAAATAAAAGTCTTCTCAAAATCTATATATTGGTCATTCCATAAAAGTTTACACCTCAGTTTTTTTTTGGTGTGATATATTTATTATTTCTTTTTTTAATGCTTTATCGAAAAAATACACCGATTTTTTTATTTCATCATGATACATATTTGAAAATCTCGAAAAAAATTCCGAAGAGAAAAAATCACAGAGAAGTAACTTTTTAAATTTTTTGCAGTTAATAAACTATGTATCGGAGAAAACCGATTAAGTAATGAAAATGTGCGTAATTACCTCGGCTTTCCATTGAGTGTGAGATAGATTAACTTAAATATTTTTTTTTTTACGTTAAAAACAGAATTTTTTTAATAATTTTTTTTTTATTAGTTATACACCGTTTTGACTTTTATTTTTTTTCTTTTGCAATCTAAATAGTTGTCAAACTTTATTGAGTACACTGTAAAAATTTGAGAATGAAAAACGAAAACTGTACAAGTTACGAGTATTTTAATGCCTGCGTTCATAAAGTTTCAGCACGCAGGCATGCTCTGCCGGTGCCAGAGTGAAGTGGCTCTTGGAATTTCCGAGAGAAAGATTCTGCGAAAGATTTACGGGTTTTTACGCGTTGGCGAGGTGGAATACCGCAGACGATTCTAAGATGAGCTGTACACTGAAAATAAAATTTCGTAAAAGTGCTACGAAAAACTTTCGTTGTCTAGGTTTTTGTACAATGTACGAAAGTTTCGTTTATAATACGAATACATTTTTCACAACGAAACAAGATTTTACGAACCATTCGTAAATAATAACGAAAAAGGCATTTTTTTCTCCATTCGTAATTTTGGAAACGCAAAGAACCATCGGTTAGCTCAGCGCCCCTGAAACATTTGACGTGAATCGCCACATATGAATAATTTAAAATAACAAAATATAATATAATAAAATATGGTGTGGTATAACATAACATAAAACATGTTATATATAATGGTATTTATATTATATTAATAGGCTGTGGTTATAAAGAAATTTTGTTTGGAAAACATCATGCGGCCAAACATATTTTAATTAATGGGCATTAAAGAATTTTTTAATTTAAATTTTATAAATTTTTTACAAAAATATTGTCCACACTACAACAAAATCCATGTTACTCAAAGTTTCAAACTTTGTAACAAATTTGCAATTTAAATAATAAGTTTTATTATATATTAATACGCTAACGAAATCCCATACAAATCTATTCCTCCCTACTGCTCCTATGTTTCTCAACCGATTTGAATGATTGTTTTTT
>NW_016167155.1:0-4426 GCF_001687245.7 Rhagoletis zephyria | reverse complement strand
TCCATTCGTAATTTTGGAAACGCAAAGAACCATCGGTTAGCTCAGCGCCCCTGGAACATTTGACGTGAATCGCCACATATGAATAATTTAAAATAACAAAATATAATATAATAAAATATGGTGTGGTATAACATAACATGAAACATGTTATATATAATGGTATTTATATTATATTAATAGGCTGTGGTTATAAAGAAATTTTGTTTGGAAAACATCATGCGGCCAAACATATTTTAATTAATGGGCATTAAAGAATTTTTTAATTTAAATTTTATAAATTTTTTACAAAAATATTGTCCACACTACAACAAAATCCATGTTACTCAAAGTTTCAAACTTTGTAACAAATTTGCAATTTAAATAATAAGTTTTATTATATATTAATACGCTAACGAAATCCCATACAAATCTATTCCTCCCTACTGCTCCTATGTTTCTCAACCAATTTGAATGANTACGTATTACTAATATCAAGGGAAATATACCTGTCAAAAATCGACCCGAAAGAGGAAAAAGTGCGTAATGTGAGAGAAATATACCTGTCTACATATATGTATATTAATGCGCTAACGAAATCCCATACGAATCTATTTCTCCCTACTACTGCTATGCACTTTAAAATTTTTTAACAGAATGTATATTACTCCTCTAAACAATATAAGTGACCTAGACGATCAGCAGGTGCTGTTGGACATAAAAACTTCCCAGCAAAATTAAAAATTGTGTAAAAAAAGTTAGATGGTCGAATTTCGACAACGGGGCGATACTAGTATTAAAAAATAGTTCGATACAACTTTTTTAATTCAGTATTTTTGTTATTGTTTTTTTTTTTTATCTTCCGCACAGTTTAATTTAGTTTAACTTTTCCCGTATAAACATATTTATGGGTTTTGTCTTAAAAGGAAATAAAAAATTTAATTTTTATTTAATAAACACAAGGAAAAAGCAATTTTTTCTTTAACTGGTACAACCTTTTTGTTTCTTAAACATAAATTTGTTTGATCGATCACAGGGAGGTGTTGTCTAGAAATTCTTATCAAGAATCAGTTCAGCCCAATAATAAAATTTCAAATAACGCCACTCTGTAAATAGCAAAAACAAATTTGAACAAAGTCAAGTTTGAACCAGTCGCGTAATTAGGCTTGATTCAAAGCGAACATTTGCAGAGAAATTATAACATAGAGAAGGTGCAAATTTTGGTTGTATCGAAGTTTTGTCTGAAACGTTTCAAAGAGGAAATTTCATCATTCCGGTT
The DNA here is from genome assembly GCF_001687245.7 of Rhagoletis zephyria. Lineage (NCBI taxonomy): Eukaryota > Metazoa > Arthropoda > Insecta > Diptera > Tephritidae > Rhagoletis > Rhagoletis zephyria. The sequence goes on along the minus strand of NW_016167155.1, from coordinate 3,171 downwards.
TTAACATTTCCACGTCCCTTAACATTTGAAATTTAACATTTTTGTGGATTTCTCCCCATATTCTCCTTCAACAATGTTGCTTCAATGCTGATTAATTTTTGCTTGTATCTTGTGTGACGTCATGCATTGTGTGTGACGTCATGCAAACAGCGATTCTGTCAAATTCGTTAAGAGAGGAATAGCGGTCCGAGATCGGCGCAACCTTTGTATTCTCTCAATCGTGGGTGGAAACCTTATTCCGAAATACGCTGGAATGAATGGTACATATCTTGATCGTATATGTACTATGTATACATACAAAAAAAAAAAATTTATTGAAACTATGAAGCGTAGCAACCCTGATTTCTGATCAAAGTTCAGAACATTACCTTTCATTTGATATCCATATTGCGATGTTTTAGATAAATTGTGTAGAATCGAAAATAAGTGGCAACCTTACACTATTATCCTAAGAGATAACATTTTGTATATAGGGAAAGCATTGCAAAGAATCTTCTCTTGGTACCCATGAATAGTAATAATTTACCTTTTTTGCTAAATATGTGATATGAAAAATATGTGATATGAAAGAGATTACTACAGAAAGAGTATAATTTATTTTATATATATGTATATTAAGATCTTACAGCATCCTTTTAAGCTAATTAAAACAATTGCGCTTATACCTATTTTAGTGAGATCTCTTCATATGTTCATTGCTTCGTTCACAAAAATTAAAATGCTTTGATTTCACGCTTAAGTAGCGATTTTTAATACATTTAAAAAACGTAATGCTTTCCATCATCTTTAATGAAAATAGATTTTTGAACGAAAAAAACTTTATAGAATATATAAAATTTTGGCCTATTTAAAAAAGCATCCATATTTATACTGATCGAAAAAATAAGTATCCCGCAAAAATTCATCTAAAAATGTATCCCATTGGATCTATTTAGATCCAAACGGCATCCCTGATAGCAAGTAATTGACAATCAGCTGGTATTAAGTATTAATGTATTTAAATGTTAAGTGTCGTTTTAAGAATGCGATGTCCATAAATTAATAAATGTGATTATATGGGACTATATATTAGGGTATGATTGGAAAAAAATGTTTTTTTTTGTATATTTACATGCTTGTTAAGTATGTTTTCTTGTAAAAATAAATAGACTCCCTAAAGAAAACACAAAAAGGTAAGTGCGCCGGTGCCACACTGGAGAAGTGAAACCTACGCTACATATCTATTTGGTCTCATAACCAATATACATACATCTGCTTTTGCTTAAGGATATATTTTTTGTCTTTTTTCTATCTAGATCCCTACCTCTATCACTGTTCGTTCTAAATACATTTATGTTATTCTGTTTTCCTTTATCGTCATTTTTATCTATACTCTATCGATAACAAAATCGATAGTAACATGCAACAAAATTACAATAACAAAATCTATAAAAAATTTCGATAACAAAATCGATAAAAATATCGATAGCAAACACGTTAAAAATATTGATAACAAATCTATAAGTAATCGATGACAAAATCCATAAATAATCGATAACAAAATTGTTAAATAATCGACATAAAAATCGATTACAAAATCAATAAATATTCGATAAAAAATATCGATGAAAAATCGATAAGAAAATCGATAAATAATCGATAACAGTATCGATAAAAAAACTAATAAAAAATATCTATAGCGAATTGGATAAAAATATCGATAACAATATCGATAACAAAACCAATAACAATATTGTTAAAGAATATCGATAACGAAATCGCTAAAAATATCGATGGCAAAATCGATAAAAAAATCGATTATTATATCGATAAGTTTCCAATAATAATAATAATAATAACACTGTGAGACAAATGGTAGGGGTCAGTGATCGGGAAGGGTNCGGCGAAATCGATAAAAAAATCGATTATTATATCGATAACTTTCCAATAATAATAATAATAATAACACTGTGAGACAAATGGTAGGGGTCAGTGATCGGGAAGGGTTCAAACTACCGGGGAAAGTTATATCGGTAAAAAAGAAGTTATACGTGTCCCGGCGCTTCGCTGGGTCACGTCTAGGAATCGAGATACATATATCGATTTGAAGTTAGTAACTATCATATAGGGGAAATTGTCACCTTTGGTGGTCNATAAACAGTTTGGCGGTCAAAATAAATGTATGAAGAAAAAAAATATCATTTGCCTAAAATATTAAATTTTTTTATTTTTTAAATTCATAAAAAATCCCCAAGTCGTATTACTTTCACGCAAAGTCACATAACCTTTAAGCAAAATGAGACATAGATAATGAAAATCGATGGACGCGTTTCGCTTTTATTCACAATTAAGTGAAGGTATCTCATTTTGACAAGAATATTGATTTTATGTTTCATGAGATACCTTCACTTAATTTTGAATAAAAGCGAAACGCGTCCATCGATTTTCATGATCTATGTCTCATTTTGCTTAAAGGTTATGTGACTTTGCGTGAAAGTAATACGACTTGCCTTTTTTCCATTTTGGATTTTTTATGAATTTAAAAATTAAAAAAATTTAATATTTTAGGCAAAAAATATTTTTTTTCTTCATACATTTATTTTTACCGGCAAAACTGTTGATTATATAGAAAAACGTTATATTAACAGATTAAAGGAATTGTAATTTTTAATTTTTTTAAATTTGTGTGAGCAAAATCGGACTAGTGGTTCTCGAGTTATGTCAAAAAAAAAGACCACCAAAGGTGACAATTTCCCTTTTATGATAGTTACTAACTTCAAATCGATATATCTCGATTCCTAGACGTGACCCAGCGAAACGGCGGGCCACGTATAACTTGTTTTTGACCGATATAACATTTCCCGTTGGTTTCATCCCATTCCGATTTTGACTGTCGCATAGTGTAATAGATTGGCGCTTACACATATGTTAGTGTTTGGCCGAGCTTCTCCTCCGATTTGTGGCGTGCGCCTTGATGTTGTCACACAGAGCGGAGGGACCTACAGTTTTACGCCGTCTCCGAATGGCGATTGTATTTTTATGAGAAGCTGCTTTTCATGACAGAAATACACTCGGAGGTTTGCCATTGCCTGCCGAGGGACGACCGCTGTTAAGAAAAAACCTTTTTTCTATATTTTTGCGATGTTGCTTTGACCGGGGTTTGAACCCAGGCGTTGTGGAGTGGAAGCGCGC
>NW_016167154.1:12866-22195 GCF_001687245.7 Rhagoletis zephyria | reverse complement strand
ATAGCAACAAAAATAACAAAGAGAGGTGGATGTCTGCAGCGCTGTAAATTGGAAAAATTTTGAAATTAAAGTTTGAATTTAATTTGAAGTCCATAATGCTTACCGCAAAACAAAGAAATAACGTGTCGCTGATGCTGGGCACACACACACACACACAAACTGAGAACAACAAACGCTCCACCAACAAATGTATACTTGCCTGTGGTTGCTTACCTGGTCTGCTCCCATACCGGTTTCTTACTGCTGTTACTCGCGCATTTTACTTGCCTCTGCCTTTGGCTTAGTATTAGTAGCCCCACAGTTTTCTCACTTCTGAAAGTCGCTAGCTCGCTTGCTTTCTGTGATTCTGGCATTCAGTTAGAAAACGCTACTCGTCACCGTCAGCGCTCGTAAACGTCTGAAGCGGAGCGCACGCGTACGCATTGTTTCGAATTAACACCTTCTAGTGGTGTTGTGACCGTTAGTTGTGCTTTATTTTTTTTATAGCTTTTTTTACTTAGTCAAGTTAGAGGTTGGCATTGCGTGACTTGTTTGCGATTGCAGCGTGCTCCAACATTACGGTGTTAAAGGGTACGAATTAATATATTTTTTCTTCTCATAAAAATTACACAGCTACTGTAATAGTCATGTGATTGTGTGCGTGCGATCATGCGCAAGAAAAAGTTTGATTTTTTTCCGAAAAATTGTGTCAATGTTACGCAATTCATAAATTATCTTTAATCAAAACTTTTTCGGCGTACAGACGTTGTCCAGCAGGGTGGTGGCGACAGCAGCGAGCTCCGTGTTTGTGCATTTACCTGGTTGGCGTGTGCTCGGATGCTGTGCCAAAGTGCCGGTAACCCAAATTTTACTCTCGTGCTGTAAATTAATGCTGACCTTCATTGTTACAAGTACAAAATTTTGCTGAACACAAAAAAGTGTTTGTTAGTGAAATAACTAGAAAATAATGTGGCAAATATTTGAAAAAAATGTATCTGAAAAAAGATTAGCTAACGAGATAAAAAGCGCAAATGATGAAAACTTCAATTAAATTTTTGAAAGAAATAAAAAATAACTTTGCCTGCAAAAAATACGTGGGAGATAAAAATAAAAAAAAAAAATATAAAAGGAAACAATAACTAATAAATTACAAAAAATAATAAAAAACGAAATTTTTCTGCAAAATATTTTATATGAATGGAAACTAAGCTAATGAAATCGAAAGGGCTGCAGAATTTAATTTTAAAATAAAGCAAATTTACTGAACTAAAAAAAAAATAAAAATAAATTTGAAAAAAATTTTAAATTAATTTGAAATAAATTTTGTTTATTTAAATTTCAAATATCTACGAAACATTAAAAATAAATACCTTTTTATTTAAGTATAAAATATCCAGGAGACGTTAAAAACAATTAAAAGAACTGCACAAATTATACTTCACAAAAAATTTTTTACTGGAAAAATGAAAAACTATATGAAAAAAATTTGAAATTACATGAAATACCGAAGAAGAGAGCTAAGTTTAAAGGCTAAAAAATATGCTTACTACAAAAATGTTTAGCGTATAAAAAATACTATTTTGTTAAAAAAAATAAGCGGAGCTAATTTGGAAGTTATACAAAAGACACCATAAAAACTTGGGAGTACCGCTTTTTTCATGATACAATCATCGGGTCTAAACTAAATGAGGAATTATCAAAATCAGTTCATGTGGTCCAAAATTATGCGGTATCCTAAATAAAAAAATTTTCCGACTAATTGATAACCTCCTCATGGTTTTGAAGTCTATTAAAAATAAAACAAAAATATTAAATGGAAAATTTTTAGCAAAACTTAGCAGCGAATATAAGAACATAATTGAAGATTAAATCCACTTAAAAAAAAATAAATATTAAAAAGAATTTTTTTTTTAAGAAAATTAAAAAAAAATGCATCATTTGTATTATACAAAACAAGCTTAAGAACGCTAAGTCGAACATTTTTAAAAGTCTTAAAATATAAATAAAGTTTAAAAATATGTGAAGCAAATAACATTTTTTCAAGAAATTAAAACTAAGTCAAAGATTTCTGCATTTTAAATAGAATTTACAACAAAATGCTGCTTATACGCTTGGAAAAAATTATATTATTTTATATTTCTGTTTTTGGAACTTTTGTATGTGTATTTTTGCAGATAAATTAAAAATATGTAAAATATCGAAATGTACGGACTTACGAATATTTTGGGGCAGTTAACATTTTTTTTTTTTTTGTAACAAAAGCAGATAAAAAAAAATTAACAAATTTTTCTGTTCTTAAATGTTCAAAATTTCAAAGCATAATAAAATTGAAAAATGCATTTATGTACATAAATACATGTGTACATATGTATGTACATATAAATTATAAATTTGAAATTTAATTTCAAGGTATGCGTTTTTTAATTATAAATTTTCTTCTGAACTTTACAAAAACTGGCGATTAACGATTTGCAACAGAAATCCGTAAATGCGAAAAAGTGCAAAACAAAATTTGCAGAATAAATTTAAATAAAATATTAAATGAAGGAAATATATATTGATTTTTTTATTTTTAGATTTTCTTTAGTTCTAAGTTTCTTCTTCAAATTAGAGAAAAGAGTATAAAACATGTTTTCAAAATTAAAAATGCAATACTCAAAATTTTATTGTTTCTATTTTTATAAATAAAATTTGTTGTTAATTAATTTTTTGCGGCTTCATTCCTAAACAAGCAAACTTGGGGTGTTGAACGAAAAAAAAAACACAGAAAACCATCGTTGGTTATCACTATTCGCGAAGATACCACGAGATGAGATGTAAGTTTAAGTAAAAAACAATAAAAAAAATTAAGTAAAATGATTAATATCATGCAGATTGCAGTGGAATATGCGCGAATTTTATATATAAAGCAACAATAAATATGACAGAAAATTTACCTTGCACACTAAAAACAGATCCCGAAAAACGTGTTCGCAGCACAAAATTTAGCAATAAAAAAAAAAGGTAAAACAAGAAAAACTGTATATGCATAGCAAAAAACACAAAAAACTCAGAATGTGTTCGCAAATGTGGTAAAAGCTGGTAATGTCACCCAGATGTGCATGCACACACATGCGCGCACTGACAACTTTGCCATTTGTAGTGGCATCGCTGTATGTAAACTGTCTACACACCACATACCTTTGTATATATGTGCATGCATGTACATATGTATGTATGTACAATAAACGACAACTGCGCCAACCGCCAAACATTCCTCCACAGCGGGGCAAGAGAACTGCAAAACTTCTTCGAAAGAAGTCCAACCTGCCCAAGTGAAAGTTCAACTGATTGAGCGCAGTTGTGGTGTCGCTGTCGCTGTTGCGCGCTGCCACCATTTGCTGCTTTTGACTTTTAACTTAACGCTTTTTCTTTTCTCTTAGCAATTTTTTTATTGTCATTGCTGTTGTTGTGGCCAAATAAAGAGCCTCAGCGCGGCATCGTAATTTGCACGCTAGTTGGAGAGGAAAATATAAAAAAGCTTGAAAAATACGATAAGAACAAAAAAGAAATAATAATATTTAGTATGCGTGTATGTATGAAGAAATGTCTTTGTACCAAAATATATATGGTTTCGTCTAATAGCTGGAAACCCTGCAAACCAAAGTTCCCGAAATCTTGACGAAATTTTAAGGAGTATCTCATTTCTGTAACGACTTTTTTTCGAATCTTCAAAGAAAATTATATGGAGTGGTTGACACGAACTCGTAAAGAAACTTCTGTACGATAAATAAAGAAAATTCTGTATAACGACTGTAAAATTTTTAAAAAATTTCACTGCAATTTTGGATCTACCATTTTGAATTTTGAAAATTTGGCTTCATATTGTAAAAATCGTTGTACTTTTGGCTCAGTGTTCATACTAAGCTTTTGATTGAGTGACCTTCATCAAAAGTCTAGTGGATAACCTCTCTCTCTCTCTCTCTGCATTAAAATTGGGGCTCCATCTCTTCAGGCAAGTATAAATGTGCGCAAAGCTACTAGAATGACCACACAGACCAAGCGGTGGAATTTACGGAGAATGTCAGCGTAGCTTACTCGTTTATTTGTTGGTAATCAGGCTAATGCCGGATATGAGAAATCGGTTTTATCGCCGTATTGAATGACCTGTACGTTAATTTCGGCGTAATTCACCAAATCGGATTGGGACTATCCGCATATTCGGATATTCGTATAGTACATATACGGTTAATATCCCTTAGGTTTGCTATACGGATATTCGATTAATACCCATTCATTTTGCTATCCGGATATCCGGTTAATTTCCATTAATTTGGCTATCCGGATATACGGTTAATATCCGTTAAGTTTGGTCTCCGGATATCCGGTTAATATACGTTAATTTTGCTATCCGGATATCCGCTAAATATACGTTAATTTTGGTTTCAGGATATCCGGTTAATATCCGTTCATTTTGTTTTCCGGATAATTCAGTTTTTAGCCGCTAATTTTTCTATCCGGATATCCGCTTAATATCCGGATATTTAGATTTTTAATCAGATATTCGAATATCCGGATTATCCTGATATTCAAAAAGTCCGGAATGGAAAACCTGAAGCTATTAGCCCTTACCTTAGGCTTTATGAAGCAATGATAAGAGTTTTAAACGACTACTGCTTTCAGCGTATCGCCTATCTCATCTTTACCAATCGCGTCCATAATGGCAAAAAAACGCAAAATAAGCAAAGCTAATTAATGGAAAAAAATGCGTTGAACGTTTTTTGTCCAAACCATTAGCGCCAACCATCAGGAGATCGACCGGTTTTTTAAGCGCATTCGAATTTCGCGTGGGTGCGTTAATTATTGGCATTTGGTATTTCGGTAATTATTGGCAAGCGAGTTGCTTTGCGGATTTTCGCTAGAGTTTTTTTAGAATGAAACAAATAACTATAACAAATTCCAGTGGAGATGTGGGTGCGTGAAATATGCGTGCTATGTCAAAATATCCTATAATTGGCTAATGAGTTTGAAATGAATGCAAATATTCGAAAACAAAAAGACAAGAAAGCTAAGTTGAGCGCAAATATTTTGGAAGCGTAGGAATTTGTAATCGATGCTCGTAGTGTAGTGTTTACAACAAACTTAAGCTTAACTATTTATATAACACACATAGCACATATGTACATAGTTTCTCAGCATTGATACTGCCTTTGTTAGCGGTATGAGCTCATCTTGGAATTAATAAACAAACCACAGACATATTAGCACTTTGCAAAAATGGTGACTCATAGGTATATAGCTTTTCTTTAAACCCATTACGAGTATTACCCAGTTACATATCATTGAGCCAGAAATACTTGATTTCCATTAGCTTTTTGGGCGAATGAATAACACTTTTATTCTGCTTTCTTTTATTCAAAATATTTTACTTTTGATGATAAACAAAATCACTTAAGCGATCACAGCGCCAATAAAAGAGAAGAATAAACATTTGTTTGCATATTAGAACGATTTCTTTTTGATAATAACAACAATACTTCTGAGTCAATTGCATTTATTTAATTTCGAAATATCTGACATTGCTTCACCTACGTACATATTAGNCCAATTGCTTTTATTTAATTTCGAAATATCTGACATTGCTTCACCTACGTACATATTAGGGTGAGTCAAAGTGGGTTAAATTATTTTGGTATTAAACACTTTGTCAGTAAAGGGGAATTGTAATTATAGGTAAAGAGCATATATCAACAGCCCGATCACTGAATTCTTGATAGGCTTCGCCTACCGGGAAAATGCCTAGCAGAGAGCAATGGGTGCAGTACGCTCCAAGACCTACTGACTCTAAATATTCGGTTCTACTCTGACTTTCCAAATTGGACAACGAGGTCGGAAGAGGCATCTACCGAGTGCACAACTAGAACTTATAAAGTCGTACCGCCTATTAGAAGACTGCAGCTTTTTCCAAATAGAGCACACTTGCGCCTATGCAGGAAACTGTTTAGTGCTTACGGAAAAGGGTTTTTTTTTTATTTTCTCAAACAGCCAGACAGCTTTTATAGATAAAAACTCGGTCGTAAATAATTTAGAAAATGTAGAAAAACTGTCGCTTGTAGCGCCGGGACATTGGGACATAACAGGCATTGAAATAACGTAGGAACTTGTATGGTTGAGCACTTCCCTTCTTCGAATATGTTGGCCATGTCGTTTTTCACCTGCCTAGGCTTTACATAAAAGCGTTCTTCTTATCACAAGTCGATGTAGGCTGAATCGAGGAAAAAGTTCCTTTACCAGGGATCTGCTGACCGCGCACATTATTATTATGAATGGCACGCAGGAACTGCCAATACGAGAAAGTCCCTGAATTCGTAAGCCCCCTACTCTTCAGAAGTCTCCCATTTCGAAGGAGCGGAGTGAATTTTATACGTGCTGGAACGCTCGGAGATCTGAGGGATATATCCGTGTGATATGTGTGTGTTACGACGAATGCTCAAGTATAGGAGGTGAAATGCAAGGATCCTGTGCAGTGACGGGCATACTTAAATACTTTTCCACTTAAAGTACATGTCTGCTAAACACTAAGGTATTTAGTAGATTTCTAAATAATAAAGCGTTCATGAAATCGAGGAACACTAGGTAATTTTTGCTTTTTTTTTTAGAGATTTACAATTAAGTGCTTTGTGTTTTTCGAGATTTTTCAAAACTTTTCAAAAAATGTTTCGGGAGTTTTTTTTCTAGAAATCTTTCATAATTCTTCTTACTATACTTTTCGGGATTATTTTGTAAGAAATTCGGCATATTTTCTGGATTGTTCTTTATTTTTGCAGAAGTTTTCAGAATTATTCGTGCTGTATTTTTCAGCATCTTTCGGGCCTTTTCGGGATTTTTTCGGTAAATTTCGAATCGTTTCAAAATTTCTAAAATTTTTTCAGAATTTTTCAGGATTTTTGTGTATTACTTTTTGGAGTATTTTTAAAGAACTTTGGGTATTTTTTCGGAACTATTCTTTATTTTTGAGAACTCTTCGCGATTCTTCGTGTTATGTTTATCAGAATATTTCGGGATTTTCTGATACTTTTTGATACTTTCTAGTATTCTTCTCGTTATAATGTTCGGGATTTTCTTAGAAAAGTTTGGGGGTATTTTTTGGACTTTCCTTTATTTTTTTATAACTATTCAGAAATATTCGTGTTATACTTTTCGGCATCTCGCGGGATTTTTTCGAGACATTTCGAAGCTTTTCAAAATTCCTCACATTTTTTCGAAACTTTTCAGAACTATTTCTGGATTTGCGGGACCATTTCGGGATAACTTTTGTACAAAATATTTTGAGAAGCCAAAAATGCTAAGAACTTTTGTACTCCTGTAAAAGTTACTAAATACTTTTATACTCAGTATTTAATCGTGTAAAAATAAGTACGTAAATACATTAACTTAAAATGTTTATAATACTCGGTATTTAGTGACATCCAAAATACCCACGTGAATAGTGTTTCATTATTAGCTAAATACGAAAATGCATTTTTGCCCATCACTGTTCGGTTGTGATACCACAAGGGAAACGTTTGAGGCTTAAAGAGTGCTGGTGTGACCACTAGCAGCCACATCAACCTAACCGAACCCCGAAAAAATTTTTGACGCTGCTCAACTCTCTGCAATCGGTCTTTGACTCACAGTAATTTCAGTAATTTTATTCCTATAAATTTGGCACCCTAATGTGTAACAATAAAGTTGCCTTTATGTAATAAATGTGAAAAGAGTCAATTTTTTTTTTTAATTTTTTTGTATGCAAATTTTTTTTCTTTATTATTAATACCGCTATCCAGCTGCTTTGCATTTTACGCTGCACTTTTCATTTTTACTACTCCAAAGTGTGCCGTTTTAAATGCGCTCTAGTAGCGTGCGGCTTTGTTATAGCTCATTCGTCTTCTTTTTTTATGAATTTTTTCTATTTTTCCAATTTTTATTTTCCTATTTTGAATCCGCTTGCTTATTTGCATGTGAAAGGCGAATTAAATTGAAGAAGACAACACAGCAGGAGTGGCGGCGTTGCAACTGCTGCATTAATAAGAGTTGCATAGCTGCCGATAATAATGAACGTTTTAGTTAAAAAATAAACCGTTATTTGTAAGCTTGCATTTGCTTATGCAAATATTGCATTAACCTACTTTTATGTTTTGGGTTTGTTGCAAAACACAACATAAAAATATTATATAAAAGCTTATGGAAGTTATAAACAGCTTGTGAGAATATTTATTTTTGTTATTCAGGCAAACAATTCAATAAACAAATGATGTGAAAATATACTCAGAAATCCGGCATTGCCTGCTGAGGGGCGGTCATTTCATTACATATCGAGTTTGTCTCGTAACCAATATACATACATATGTACATCTGATTTTGCTTAAGGTTTTATTTTTCGTCCTTTGCACATGTTATTCTGTTTTTCTTTATCTTCATTTTTATCTTTATACTCTGTCGATAACAAAATCGATAGTAGCATAACACAACCGATAAATATATCGAATCGAAAATAGTTAATAACATCGACTAAAATATCGACAATAATATCGGTAACAAATTCGATAAAAATGTCGATAGAAAACCGATAACAATATCGACAACAAAATCGTTAAAACTATCGATTACAAAATCGATAACAAAATCGTTCAAAAATATCGATATTAAAATCGATAAACATAACGGTTATTATAATCGATAAGTTCCGAAAATATCTATAGCAAAGTCGATAACAATATCGATAAAAGTTTCGTTAACAAAATCGATAAAAATATGTATTAATCTTTCTTCCTCTATCTTCATCCTTACTTTTATCAGTTCCATCCTCATTTTCTTATTTTCTTTCTTTTTTTTAACATCTTTGGGTGTTACGCGGCTCAGGGAATCAACTTACATAGGTCCTATCAAACAGTAATGGGCACTTGTAACCATCCTTCGTCTATGGCGATCCCCAATTGAATAAATAAAAAAAAAAAACAATTAAGCATAGACCATTAGTCATTTTAAGATGTGAAAGTATAGAATTCGCCTTTTAAATTCCGAACTTCCAAGTACTCATTTGGTATTTATAGCACAACATTTTTAATATTTTTTTTGTTTCGTTGATCCCAAGACACTACTAAAATTGTGCCATTAAATGTTTACATTTTTACTTAAAGTATCTAAACATAGTGTCATTTATGATATGTACATATACATATATGATGTACTATGTACTACGATACCTTTTTCATTGCCTGCACCCATAATTCCAAGTCTGTTTAATAATGAAATATGACTTTGCATTTAGCTTTAGCTGTGTTTGAAGGACAAATCATTTAAGAGTAGTAAAATACTTAAGCAACTTACCA
>NW_016167154.1:3976-11808 GCF_001687245.7 Rhagoletis zephyria | reverse complement strand
AACAGCTTCTCATAAAAATACAATCGCCGTTCGGAGTCGGCGTGAAACTGTAGGTCCCTCCCCTTTGTGTGACAACATTAAGGCGCACGCCAAAAAAATGGAGAAGAAGCTCGGCCAAACACTAACGTATGTGTAAGCGCCAATTTATTATTTTAATTTAATAATTATTTTTATTATTTCGAAAAAGCCGCCGACCTACCTAGTAAAATCCATTCGGTTACGCTTAATTTAGCGGCGATTCTAGGTTAGGTCATTTAATTTAGTAATATGAAATTCAAGTTTTTATGCGGGACCCGTTTTTGAGCGATATTTTACAATTTTTGTTTGCTCTGAAAATTCGTGTTGGAGGGTTTATTGATGCGAGGAATCCAATTTGAATTTACTTTTGCAATCCGACAAATATTTAGTTCAGCTTTAATACAAAAAAGCAACCAAAAATGACCGAAACGGGCAAAATTTTTTTATGGCAATGGCCCAAATGTTTTTTAATTTTTGTTTCTATTAAAATACAATCCTAAAAATTTCATCGTAACCAGAGAAGAAAAAAGATACCACGCATAAAAATTGTTTCGATTTTCTGCAAAAACTCCGAAATTTTGTACGGTAATCACGCCTACAGTGACGGGCAAAACTGTAATATGGTGTAACACTTTTTACTTCAGCCATCGCTATCTAAAAAATTGTTTTGAATTTCAATAATTAAAAATGAAAAAAATTTATAAATATGTGTATTTGGTTATACCTATTCTTTGGTCATTTCTAACAGTTTTATTGCCACACCAGAGGCTCATATTTTGTAGTTAGTTTGTTTTTCCACTACAACTACAAAATATGAGCCTCTGTTGCGGCAACAAAACTGGTAGAAATTACCAAAGAATAGGTATAACCAAATACACATATACATAAATTTTGTTCATTTTTAATTATTGAAATTCAAAACAATTTTTTAGTCCAAGACCTCAAAAAAATTGGACTGATTTTCAAAAAACATCGCTACACTGCCCATCGTCAAGCTAACACTTTAAATATTGTAATTAAATGTAATAGCTCAGCGCTTCCGTACGCTTTTTATTCGACAATTTTTTCATGCTGCTGCACCTTTGTGTTCGTTATATAGGCTTTTGCTGAGGTGATAGCGGTATAACCATCGTCTGGTAAAAAATCTCTACCAAGTACTTACACTACATAGTACTTTTATCGGAAATCAATGAGAAGAAGAATTGTCTCCGTGACCCTTCTCTGTGCCTTTCGTAGTTGAAAAATTTACAATTTTGATATACTGCTCGCTTAGGAAACAACAAAGTCAGTGTTTTTTTCTTTGCCGCCCTACTAGTTAGTTACAACAAAGAACATAGAAAACTAAGAACTGGCTGCCTTCCAGCAACCAGCCGAGTGGTCAGTCACAAGTCGGCAAGCTTTTTTTTTTACTAGTGAAAGTGTTATAAAAGCAGAGATTTTTAGTGAAAATTATAAAACGATGACATTATATTTCTTACATTTTTCTATAAAAAAAATAAATCACTCCTACTAAGTCTGCAAGAAAAACGGAAATGAAATCATTGCCTACATTTTGTCATAAAACAAAAAAGGCAATGTCATTTAAAACAGCTACGAANATTATAAAGCGATGACATTATATTTCTTACATTTTTCTATAAAAAAAATAAATCACTCCTACTAAGTCTGCAAGAAAAACGGAAATGAAATCATTGCCTACATTTTGTCATAAAACAAAAAAGGCAATGTCATTTAAAACAGCTACGAACATACGTACATATTCATGTTTATATGCACATACATATCCATACCCTGGTACGTATTCTCATAAAAAAAAAAAGACACACCAAACTAGCGCTACAAAACGTTATAGTGTCACGCACCGCTTGCTCGCTGCAAGTGGATATCGAGCTGCAAGGTTATGCGTTGGCAGTAAGTACTATCTACAGTTAAAACAAACACAAACAGAGACAGCAATGCGGCAGTAACTAGCTTCAATAGCATCAGCTGACAGCCACCGTCTCAATTGTCTGCCAGCTGTCTGTTTGTCTGTTGGACGTCTGGTCAGCGACGCGTTCGCTGCTTAAGTCTTTTGTTCCTGCTGCACTCGCGCGAAGGTTAGGCGACGAACTTTATTACAGTGAGATCATCGGTGTGGGGAGGGAATGAAAAGCACAAAATAAAAATAAAATAAAATAAAAATTATAAAAAAATGTGCAGCTAAAATATGCATCCGCTTCGTAGATATGCATGTATTTGGCAAACCAGTTTTAATGATGCTTCTATTTAATTTAAATTAATTGCTAAAAAGGGTGTAAATAACAGTAAACGTCTAAATTCGATACAGCAGCAGCCAGCTATGAAATTAAAGCTTTTCATTTAAGCAATCGCTGGTTTTTATACACCTGCTAATGTATTACTTACATATATAGCTAATTGCTTACCACAAACAGTATTAGCCATTTGTGGCTGCGCGCTTGGTGGCTTTCTTCATTCAGTACGTGGTAGAAATTTTTAAGTTTTACCATTGCAGATTTTTAATTTAAGATTCAATTGGCAAACTTACAATTAGTTATAGCTGGAAGTGGCTTTCTAAAATTACTTATTTTGCAGTTAGCCACAAATGCATGTATAGAGTATTGAATACTTACTACGTATGTATATGTAGGTCTGTAGCGCCTCGCTGGTGAAGTAATGCGCCATTTAAAGCCGCATAAATTGGGAGGCGTTGCAATGGAAGTGAAATTATGTTTGATGAGGCTGTTGCACACTCATTGTTTATTTTGTTTTTGTTGCCTTGCTGTTGATTTGTTTTTGCATTTCATTTAATATATGTACATGTATGGCAGCTCGCTTAATATGTATGTATGTATGTGGTAAAGCGGTGTGCACGTGCTTGGCAAAACTATTAAAACACTTTTTTCTTTAAAAATGAATCGGCGCTTTGTGTGTGACATTTGATATGTGAGTCATCTGGTATATACCATGTCGGTGCTCCTGTTTTGAAAATGTGTACGTGCATTTAATTGAAAATAGTGCATGGTGCAATTTAACTTCATCGGTTAAGTGCTAAATGCCACACTACATTTTAAACTAGAAGGGGCTTGNGGTAAAGCGGTGTGCACGTGCTTGGCGAAACTATTAAAACACTTTTTTCTTTAAAAATGAATCGGCGCTTTGTGTGTGACATTTGATATGTGAGTCATCTGGTATATATCATGTCGGTGCGCCTGTTTTGAAAATGTGTACGTGCATTTAATTGAAAATAGTGCATGGTGCAATTTAACTTTATCGGTTAAGTGCTAAATGCCACACTACATTTTAAACTAGAAGGGGCTTGATTTTAATATTTTTATTTAGTTTTATTTTTTTCAGTTATATTCATTTAGTTTTATTTTATAAAATTTTTTATTTCATTCTTTTATTTTACTACTTTCTATTTTATTTTAAGCTTTCTATTTAATTTGGTTTTTTTTTTGGTTATTTTAGTTTTATTTAGCTAAATTAATTTTTTCATTTTATTTTATTAATTCAGTTATTTTATCTTATTTTATTCCTTTCTTTTTTGTTTTTATTTTATTACTTTATTTTATTCATTTTTTTGGTTATTAATTGGTTTTTATTTTTTTTAATTATGCCTTTTTTATGTTATGAACTTAATTTAATTTTTTANTATTTGGTTTTTATTTTTTTTTAATTATGCCTTTTTTATGTTATGAACTTAATTTAATTTTTTATTTTAATATTTTATTATTATATTATTTAGTTTTATATTATATTATTTTATTCTGTTTTTATTTTCTATTTTTACATTTTTTAAATTTAGTTAAATTTAATTTGATTTTATTTTATAAAATTTTTCTATTTTTATTTTATTTTGTTTTTATGTATTTATTTATGCTGAACACTCTTTTATTAAATCTTTGTATTTGTATTTTACTTTTTTATCATTCTTTGTTTTGTTCTATTTATTATTAACCGACTTCCAAAAAAGTTGGAGGTTATCAGTTCGTCGGAATATTTTTTTTTTTTATTTTATCTTTATTTTATTTATTAAATAATTTTAATTGAGCTTGAGGCCGTTTTTATTTAGTTTTATTTCATTCCCTTTTTCATTATTTTATTTTATGTTTTCTTTTATTTCATACTTTAAATTTCTTAAATTTTAATCAGTATATTTTTGAATTTTTTTTTTTGCTCTGTTTTATTTTGTTTTTGTATTTTTTTATTCGCTTTTTGGTTTTCTTTTATTTTATTTAATTTTCATTTTATTTTATTTCACTATGTTTTTTTTACATTTATTTGTTTTCAACTTGAAGATTAAACCAAAGACGATATCTACGAGCCAAATTGATAAGTATTATGTCATTTTATTTCTTTAGCTTTCGGTGCTAATATTGCACCCTCATCAGAATTATAAAAAATCTGTGCTAATATATATATGTGTGTTTAACGCAAATTAAGCTGCGGCACCATGGGTTGTCCATCGTATTATACACACATATATTATTATAATTCGCTCGCTATTCGTTGGAATAATTTCAATTTTTAAATTTATTATGCCGGAAGATTTACAATTGTTACGCGCTACTCCCATAAGAAACAGGGTAAACATACCGCCTATTTGACCAAGTTGCGGATACATATATGTGTGTATAATACGATGGACAATCCATGGTGCCGCAGCTTAATTTGCGTTAAACACACATATATATATTAGCACAGATTTTTTATAATTCTGATGAGGGTGCAATATTAGCACCGAAAGCTAAAGAAATAAAATGACATAATACTTATCAATTTGGCTCGTAGATATCGTCTTTGGTTTAATCTTCAAGTTGAAAATAATCCGAGCGTTAAACAATTCTTTTAATTACTTTGTTTTATCTTACATTATTTTCGTTTTGATGTATTTGATTTTCCTTCCTTTTGATTTAGTTTATTCTTTTTCACCTTATTTTACTACTTTTTAATTTAATATTTCTTTTTTTTTATTTGTATATAGTTATTTTTTTCTCCTAGTTAGTTTTATTTTGTTTGTCTTATGCCTGGTTTCACTGAGTTCAGTTTTAAATTTATCAGTCTCTTAATATTTAAAATTACACAATTTTGTTGGAAAAATTTTTAATTTTAAGTTGTAACAGCCTATCGATAACTGTTTGGGGAAACTGGGGATTAATAACACTATTTTCTCTATTTTTATTTAATTCAAATATATTTTTTTAAATATTTATTTTTTCATTTTTTGATTTAAATTATTTCTAATTAATTTTCCAAAATTTTTTGCTCTATTAAGATTTTTAGTTTTTTGTATGTAATTTATTATTTTTTTTTTGAATTTAAGTAATTTTTATTTGATTGTTTTACTTAATTTGTAAATTTTTTTAATTTTTTTATTTTTTTACATGTATGTCTGTATATCAATCGATCTTATTTTTGAATTTTTTACTTTATTTCATTTTATTTTTATTTTACTTTGTATTCTATATTTTTTCCAAAAAAGTTTTTTAATATAATTAATATTTTGCCACATTTTTTCTAATTTTTCATATTATTTATTTTTACCCTTTCAGCGTCTTCTTCCCAGTAATCAACTTTAAAAGTGTTTATTAAAGAAAAAAAAAAACATATTAAAAATAATTAAACTGGCTGCAAATCGCATAAATCAGACGGCGTGAAGTGGTTAAAGCATCGCAAAATGAGCGGTTCAACGGCGGCCAGTTTAAAATGGCTGTCCGCTATTTATTTTCTGGTTTTATTAGTCATTACCTCGAAAACAACGAAAACATATGCAGCTATTGAAGAGGGATTCTCGTGTCCAAATGGTGAGTACAGTATGCAAAATTGCTCAGCAGATAATAATATTTAGTTGATGGGCTACTTTTATGATTATTTATTTATTATGATTAAACTACACTAGATTAGATAAGTTATACCAAGAAAAAAGGGCTTAGTGCGTTGAGCCTTACACTTGACCAATCTGTATTCACATACTACCATCGCAGATCCAACGCTGCGTAGTTGGCCACCTGAGTTAGGTTTGACCTGATCAATAACCAGTTGAGAGCACTGGCCTTCCCTAGTTGGAAACGACATTTAAGTATAAGGTCCACCTGCATATCATCCCTCAGCTTTGATGATTCCTTCTATCTCTCAGGACAGAAACATAACACTAGAGTATTANGGATTATTTATTTATTATGATTAAACTACACTAGATTAGATAAGTTATACTAAGAAAAAAGGGCTTAGTGCGTTGAGCCTTACACTTGACCAATCTGTATTCACATACTACCATCGCAGAACCAACGCTGCGTAGTTGGCCACCTGAGTTAGGTTTGACCTGATCAATAACCAGTTGAGAGTACTGGCCTTCCCTAGTTGGAAACGACATTTAAGTATAAGGTCCACCTGCATATCATCCCTCAGCCTTGATGATTCCTTCTATCTCTCAGGACAGAAACATAACACTAGAGTATTATATCTTATACTTATCCTTAGTTCATGTTGCTATGCCCGGTATGTCCATGGTGACTGACATAGCCCCTCTGAGGCCCCTTCTCCACCGAAGAGGGGCCTATACCCGTAAGATCATGGCTTATGTTTACGACAGTTCTTAAAGTTATGTCACTAATGTAATGTAAAGTTACATAAATGTAGCCTCCTCGTCACCGCTTTTCTACACTCTAAAAAATTTTTGTTTAAATTTGCGCATATTAAGATAGGTAATCAGTTTCCTCTCTTAATGAATGCAAATTTAAACACTGCTTGCTAACTTCTACTTATCATATGTGTGGCGTAGAACAAATTTCAAATTTGGTTTTTTGAGTTTTAAACATTTATTGTTCACATTTTCACAGTTTACACATAAAATGTTTAAAATTTCCTCTAAAAAATTTTCGTTTAAATTTACGCATATAAAGAGAGGTAACCAGTTTCCTCTCCTAGTGTGTGCAAAATTAAACAATGTCTGTTTACTTTTACATATCAAATTTGTCACGTAGCGCACACAAGGGGTGGGTTTTGGGGCTAAATTTATTATGATATAAGAAATTTTGAAAGAAAAAATTTTCTTTTCCATTTCTTGTGCGTAATTTTGTAAGAATTTTTCTTTTTTTCTTGAGAGGTCTTTAAAGTTTAACTGCGAATAAAACATTGTCCTAAAAATATGCAATGCATACTCACTTACTGTTGGTTTTTACACTTTACAGCCCAAAAAGTTTACCACTGATATGTACTTAATAAGCATTCGAAGATTTAATTTGCTAACTTCGAATTCGTTCCACCAAAATGAGCTACATGATAAAAATACAAGTTCCGTTAAATTTTCGTTATTCGAATTATTAAAAAATGAGAAACCAGAAATCGACGAAAATTAATAAAAAAGTGTAAAAGTTTCGTGAAATTATTTAATTTATTTATATTAAAATTCTTTTTTGTTTTTTGTTATTTTTATGGCCTTATAACAATTATATTCAACAATTTTTATGAGCTCGAGGCCGTATTAAGTGCAAATTTTATTGTGAAATACTGAAAGAAGTCTGATGAGGAAATGTGGTGATTTCCGAAATAGCTATCACTTCTACCGTTTTTTCAAATTATTGTTGCTGTTCCACAATAAAATTTGCACTTAATACGGCTTCGAGCTCATAAAAGTTGTTAAAATTCTTTTGTAAAATTTTGTATTACTTTTGAAAGTTGAGGGCATCTTTAACCGTTAATTTTTTCATGATTTAATGATCGGATCTAAACCAAATTACGGGACGACCCTTAAGGTACCATCTTTCCGGTAAAAAAAATAATTATTGGAATCGGTTCACGCGGTGCAAAGTTAT
>NW_016167154.1:0-1149 GCF_001687245.7 Rhagoletis zephyria | reverse complement strand
GACAGACGGACAGACGGACAGACGGACATGGCTAAATCAACTCAGCTCGACGTTCTGATCATATAAGTATACATTTTCATGGGTCTATCTCTTTTTGTTCTGGTACTTACAAACATCGGACCAAAGTTATAATACCATTTCATGCTCATGAAAGGTATAAAAAAAACAAAAACCATTACTTGTTTATTTTTGTTCCTTAAATTCACAACTTCTAATCGATATAAAATGGAAATGGGAGCCAACTTTTACAAATGCTTTGGTATTTATTCATATTTTCAACCTCTTTTAATGAATGCAATTGGTCTTGTTCTCAGCACTTTTTGAGTTTTGCACTGTGTATATCGTTAGCGATTTCTTCTACATCGACAGCTGTTAGCTAAGCACACTCATATCTAATTTTTTAAGAGCATAGAGCTGAATTATCGGCCACTGAGAGACTACATCAGCGGTCCTAATAGCCCAGGCTAAACCCGTAATGGACTGTTGCAAGAAATGTAGAGTAGATTTTTCAGTTTTGAAGAGTGGGAGTATGAAGGATTTCGTGCTCCTTGTCGAATATGCCTATTTGCATACCTACTAACTACATGGTTTATCAGGCTTGTCTTTTCTAGGCAGCCATTTTATTTTAGATCCTTATTTTTTCATTTGACTCATGACCTTTAACGAGAATTGACATTATTTTTAAGCGACAATAATCAAAAACATTTCATATTATCGACAGTATAAAAATATAAATTTATCGTCAAACATAAAAAAACATAAATCTAAAATTTTTCGATAATAACCAAATAATAATTTAAATTTCAAACTGTCGATGAAACACAAACGTAAACAAAAATTTGAAATTTATCGATACTCATAAAATAAATAAAAACAAAAAAAAAAGAGTTTAAAACATAATTGGAAAACAGCTGCAATTTATCGATAATAATAGTAAAAATAATTCAAATTATCAATCAAATATTATCGAGAAATAGAACTGTGTTTTTTTTTTTTTAAATAATAATGCAAATCTAATGTTATCGATCAAATATATTCGGAAAAATCGATAACAATTAAGCGATAGTTTAAATATCAAACTGCTGATCAAACATAAACACAAAAAAGCGTTGAAACATAATTGGAAAGATGTCTGCAATTTTTCGATAA
>NW_016167153.1:19353-22201 GCF_001687245.7 Rhagoletis zephyria | reverse complement strand
CTTTGCGACACGCCTTAACCGTCTCCAATCGGGACCAAAATTTATATGTAATATCTTTGACCGTGGTATTACCGATTGAGGGGTGAGACTGAAAAAAATCGTTCATTTGATTTTAAGAATCACCCTTAACTACATATTTCGTTATTGCCGAAATTATTTAGCTTAAAGTTTACATTTGCCACAGAGCAATTTTGTAGAAATTCGCTACGAAGATGTGGCCTGAGTCGATATTTTACCCTTTCAGAAGTTTTGTATTCACTATAAGGTTCCAATTTATTGANGCTCTCAAGCAGGAATCTGATAAGTTCCACCAAAGGTTGGTTTAGTCGTATTTGAACTAACGATCCCAGTGCAACTTCAGTATAAATGTTGCTTTGGGCGACTAATAAATCCAAGCTTCTAAATGCATGCTATGCACTGCTGCATTTGTGTTAAATTCCTTTACGAAGTTTTTGCAAATGCACTTCTCAAGCGCTACATAACAAAACTTTCTTAAGTAATACGTTGCTGGCACTCGACCGGAGCTTTTTTCGAACTCTGCTTGACTTACAACCATACAGAGGTGGTAATTGATGATTACCATTGGCCACAGTGGCCTATAGCCGAGGTATTCAAATATTATAAAAAGTCGTTTCTAAATCAGTAAAAATAACCAGAGCCCGCTTTCCTACTATTTCGTGGCCTGTACAGTCTGCCGCCTGCCAGTGTGAGCTGTTATTCGAAGAAAGATGTTGTATAATAACTTTATAAAGGCTACCCCTTCAGGGTGTGTCACTTCCTAAATAATGTGTATGACAGTCATACTTAACTCCTTCCACATAAGTTGCTTAGCTTTACGGGGACATTTTTGTCTTCCAGTTTTCAGGTTTCATTCCATGACCTTAATTGCAGCGCTGCCACCACTTTTAGTAACATATTCCCCATTATTTTCGAATATTAAGGAGTACCATACAGGTTTTATGGAACAACTCCTCATTTGATATTATTTTGGGCTTAAAAACTCAAAGTATATGAGTTTTTCAAGATATCTATCGACAAAGACAACTGTATATCGCTGTGGCCATACTTGTTTGGTGTTTAGATACTGCTGTATTAAAAGCTTATTGATCTTAAAAACAAGACTTTGAAATTGAACTCAGATTTTTGTTTCGCCATATTGTGTACATAATTAAACGGTCGCTATGGATTTCTAATTCGATATTAAATATCGCTTTTCGTACCAAGTTCGGGGCCAACTAAGCTGCCTAAATATGTACTATGTTAAATTCTTCACTTCTTAGCCGTCCAGCCGAAAGACCGTCTTGGCAAATTAAAAACTTTGTTCTCTTTGAACTTGATCTTGGCTTAGCTGAGAGTATTTAAAAGCTATTCATCTTCATATTTCCTTTTAAGAATCAACATAGTTGCTGTCTATCGAACGTCTTTTATCATCTGATAGTAACATTTAGCGAGTAACGCTGTCTATTGGTACCAAAGTCCTTAAATTCCAAATAAATAAAAATAATTATAGATCTAAGTTTTCACCTCTGCACTGACTATTAGGAATTGGTTCATTCAAGCATCAGTACATCGAATTCGTTCCGAGGACATTTTCCTACTTAAATATTTATTATCAATAGTATAATTTAATGTCATTCACAGACATGAAGGTATTTATATGACATTCCAGCAGATAAAATTATAGGCAATATTTGTTTTGGACACGTGCGCAACTTCAACCACTCAGTGAGCATTAGCAATGTTATTCATTTTGGTAATTCAATTCAAGCTTATGTAAACTAGAATTGTGAGAGACAAATATACATAAATAAGTAGGTACTTACATATATTTAAGCGCGCATTGGGGGCGGCGAACTGCAAGCAATCACTGGAGTGCATATGAATCGATGGTGCTTGCGACAACCATAACAAATTTTGTACAGCCAAATATATGGCAGTTTTACATACATACATATGTATGTACATTTTTATAGCAGCAAATTCTATAGCTGGCACACGTCCGAGTTTCATGATTCGCGCTCAAAGATAACCATAACTAAAGGTATATACTTACTGATATATGTTAGATTGCCTCGTGCTGCACTTAAAAAAAATGTTGCTTATTTTATGTGTAACTCCAAGCCAAATATTTCGGCCCATTCTTGAAATGGATGGTCCTTAAAATATCTCTAAAAGTTGGCAATTTTATGAAAAAAAATTATACCACAAAAATTTTCATTAAAAAAAATATAAATATTTCTAAAAGTCGTAATTTTTGAAAAGAAAATATCATAAAATGGTCAATGAGCGTAGTACCATATAGAAGTTTGTTAGTAAATTACATTTTCATGGGCATTTTCTCAAACATTTTGAAAAACTATTAGCATATATTTTTGTGTGGGTACTTATTGCTAATTTGTCTGGTTGTCCTGCGTAGCTCCACCTCTGTCTAGTAGGCGAGGAATTCTTGGAGATCTATTTAAAATGGCACTGTGTCCAACAATGACTTTAGTCTCTCCAGTCTACAATCCGATCAAAATATTCGGTAACTGAAAAATCTATCGTTGCGAAATTGGGCAGCACCTTCATTCAGAGCCGCCGTTGTACCGGATGCGGTTACACCAATGTTTTCAACGACAATTTGCAAATCAAAAATAACTAAGAGATGACGGATGTATAAGGTTTTCATAAGAAAAATATGTATAAAAAGTTGCCAACAATTTCAAATAAAATCTCGTTATTGAGAAAATTTTCGGCATAGCTTGTAAAAACTTGATATAAAGGGTGATTTTTTTGAGGTTAGGATTTTCATGCATTAGTATTTGACAGATCACGTGGGATTTCAGACATGGTGTCAAAGAGAAAGATG
>NW_016167153.1:0-19129 GCF_001687245.7 Rhagoletis zephyria | reverse complement strand
ATCGACAAATTTTGTTCAGCGATGAGGCTCATTTCTGGTTGAATGGCTTCGTAAATAAGCAAAATTGCCGCATTTGGAGTGAAGAGCAACCAGAAGCCGTTCAAGAACTGCCCATGCATCCCGAAAAATGCACTGTTTGGTGTGGTTTGTACGCTGGTGGAATCATTGGACCGTATTTTTTCAAAGATGCTGTTGGACGCAACGTTACGGTGAATGGCGATCGCTATCGTTCGATGCTAACAAACTTTTTGTTGCCAAAAATGGAAGAACTGAACTTGGTTGACATGTGGTTTCAACAAGATGGCGCTACATGCCACACAGCTCGCGATTCTATGGCCATTTTGAGGGAAAACTTCGGAGAACAATTCATCTCAAGAAATGGACCGGTAAGTTGGCCACCAAGATCATGCGATTTGACGCCTTTAGACTATTTTTTGTGGGGCTACGTCAAGTCTAAAGTCTACAGAAATAAGCCAGCAACTATTCCAGCTTTGGAAGACAACATTTCCGAAGAAATTCGGGCTATTCCGGCCGAAATGCTCGAAAAAGTTGCCCAAAATTGGACTTTCCGAATGGACCACCTAAGACGCAGCCGCGGTCAACATTTAAATGAAATTATCTTCAAAAAGTAAATGTCATGGACCAATCTAACGTTTCAAATAAAGAACCGATGAGATTTTGCAAATTTTATGCGTTTTTTTTAAAAAAAAAGGTATCAAGCTCTTAAAAAATCACCCGTTACTTTATAATTCAATGCAAGCAATTTTGATTATTTTTGAGGTGTTTTGAATAAGAAATGCGGATAATTTTTCCGTTTTGTCTTAAAAATTAAACAGCAAAGTTTGTTTAATATTTTTTAAGCAGAAAATAACCGGTAAGTTTGGCCTTTAACTTTAGAGCATTAAAAAATAAATAAAAAATTTAAATTTGGTTCCGGAAAAAAATTTCCAAATATCCCAAAAACTAATACACGAAAGAAATATCTCAAAAGTGTCTTAAAACTTCCGAAATATCACAAAAGTAAGCCACGAAAATGCCGGGCAAATACCGACATTTCCCGAAAATTAAAAGAAGGTCCCGAAAAAAATTCTGAAAGCCACGAAAATAAAATCTCGAAAGATCCCGGGGATAGAAGTCCAAGAATCTCGAAAAACACCGATGGCATTTTCGAAAAAAGAAAATTTTTATGCACAGTCTCTCATGAAAGCTGAATTTAAAAGTTGCCGAAACAAGGTTTTATTTCAATCGATTTCATGATATTTTTTTCGAAAAATATCGATTATAAGATGTCACTGAATTCAAACAAAATGGCTTTGGCTGAAATGATAAGATTTACCAAATTTTATGAGTCGCTCATGAGGCATCCTAGTGTATGTTCGCATGTTTGTACATAAATATGTAAGTGTGCACTTATGTTGTTATAAACCTATCCACAACAAATGGACCCCCCAATACATGTCATTGGCATTCAGGCGTGAAGCATACGTACACTCTATATAGTCGTAGGTACGTACATGCATATATATATATATATATATATATATATATGTAGATAGGTAATATACTCATACTTATGGAGGTCTCATTACAAGCATTATGACCGGTGCTATATTCCCGCTTAACATCAACCATTCCTACTATCAAACTATCCGCGTTTATTGATATGTGTGTAAGGTATTTTGCTCTTGCGCTTATTTACCTACATACATATATACATACACCTACATATATACATGTGTACCTACGCACAACAACCTTTGATTCCTATGTTCCCCAACTAACTCCACTAACTCATTACTTGAGTTTGTATGGGTTTGCCTACATTTATTTGACAGCGTTCTGGCCGTTCGCTGCAAAATCAAATATTTGCCAAAGCAGTGAAAAGTCAAATGCAAATACACAAATGCTTACATGTACTCTGTATTTATACATATGTACATATTTAGAACATTGTATGTACATACAGTCAGTGTTAAATGTAAGTCAAAGTTTCACACTTTATATAAAGTTCGCGAAAATTCAAAAAATTTTCAAAAAAATTTCAAAATTTTTATTCAAAATCTCTAGAAAATTTTCGAGTATGAATTTTTGTAGCCCGTTCAATTTAAGTGCAAGTTTCAAATCGCTAAAAATTACCGTTGATTTTTTAGAAACTTTTTTGTGGGCGGGGTGTTGCGCATTTTCTTCCATATAAAAATAGAATTTGAAAAAAATTCTAAAAAATCAACGGTAATTTTTAACGATTTTAAACTTTCACTTTGCTTTACCAAAATTGAACGGGCTACAAAACTCGAAATACTCGAAAATTTTCTAGAGATTCTGAATAAAAATTTTGAAATTTTGTTGAAAATTTTTTGAATTTTCGCGAACTTTATATAAAGTGTGAAGCTTTTATTTATATGATTTCTGTTATAGAATGAACCATATTTTCATGAAAATAATTTAGAATAGTATATTAGAACAAGGTGTACACTTACATTTGACACTGACTGTACGAATATGGCAATTGGTGCATGAATTTATGTATGTAGCATGTGGATAAACGAGTACCACTGTCAGGCAGCAGACAGCTGAAAAGGGGAGCTTGAAGCATCGTGGTCGCATGCCAATAGTGTCAGTTGTTTGGCCTTATCGCAGCTGCCAATTCGAATTAAACTATTTATATACATACATACAAACATACATAATACTAGGTGAATTGATGTGTACGTAATGTCTTAGCGCAATTTTTCTAAAATTAAATTTAAATTAGATAATGCAATAACAAAAACCGGTAAGTAAATCTCAATCAGACTTTTTTGGTGAATTTTGTCTTCACACAGAAGTTCCAAGAGTTGCATGCCCGGGATCAGGCTTCCCTACTGGGTGTTCTGGCTATAAATTTGCAGGTAGTTTAGTCTTATCTTATTCGTGTTGTCAAATACTAATTAAAAAATTATGAAAAATTTAGCTAAAATGCAAAAGTTTATGTTGAGTCAGTTCGTGCAAATCGTGTTTTGCGTTTAATGAAAGAAGATAAACAGAGCCAAAACATAAGTATACACTGACGTTTTAGCGGTTTTATTTATATATATTTTTTTTAACAAATTTTTCTAATCTTTTTTTAAATATAGTTTATTTAATGGCACAAAGCCATAATCCTTTTTTTTATTTCGTACAGAACTTGGAAAAATGCAATCAATTTTCATTACAATTTTAAATTTTTCAATTCGATTACTTAGAAAAATATTGAATATGCAATAAATTCGAGTAATTTTAGCGATTAAGTGCAGATTTGTAGTCACTAAAAATTACCGTTCATTTTACAGAAGTTTTTTGCTGTGGATGTTGCGTATTAAATGGAAGAAGGTACGCAAAAAAAATTCTCAAAAATTAGCGGTACCAGCGATCATCTAAAAACTGGACACAAGTTTTTGGTAATCGAAAAGTTGGACATAATATTTTGGCGAAAAGGAAGCTTAAGGCTTCTTAAGCGTACCCTGCTTTGTAGTTTAGCCCATTTTTGAGATCTTTTACCAGCATAGCCGTTCGACTCAAGGTGTCAATACAACTGCGTCACTACCTAAGGAATTTGTTCTCTCAATTTTGGTATTTGTTTGGTTTGTTGCATATCATTTTTATTGTACATTAAAAAAGATATAAAATGCAAGGCACAATTAAAAAATTTAATAAAATCTAATAACGAAATAAGTGCACATGCACACACACCCCACACTTAGTGCCTTGTCTTTTTACTTTAAATGAGTAATTTTTAGCGATACAAAGTACACGAGTATGTATATATGTACGTTGTCTTCAAGCGACCCCAAAGTTACCTCAAATTTGATTGCGCAAATTGATACAAGCGCCATGCGGTCAATCGATATGTCACTCAGGCTGTCATTTAGCTAAATCGAATGAAATCAAAAACAACAAAAAAAAATACAAATACTTAAATAAATAAAAGTCACTTGTCGGTAATCAATAACACGAGAACTGTGGAATTTCCCGTGAAAATGTAACTGTCAAAAAAAAACAGTGAAAAAAAATGTAAAAAAATTAATATAATTAATATTTCTTTTAAAAAGCGATTCATGTGATAGTTAAGTAGTTTGCAAAAAAAAAAACAATTTAAAACAATTAAATGTAATTTTTTTGAATGCGATACTTATTAGTTAATTATTAATTGAATTGTAGAAAATAATTACAAAGCTGATAATTTGAAGCGCTGATGACGCCGGACCGCAATTCAATTGCCGGAAATTGCAAAGCGCTGACTGAGCTGTGAGGCGATGTGAACAAAAATATATGTAACAATAAATGTGCATATGTACATTAGGCATACTGTTTTTTTTCTAAAATTCAATATGTCTATGAGGAGAGCATGTGGAATGATGGAAAACCAACAAATATAACTTTTTTGTAAAAATTTATTTAAAAAAAGGGCCCGCTAGAAACTATTTGAAAAAAAATGTGTTCTGAAAGAAAACATATAGGTCCGAATTGGCTGCAATTAAAAATTGATTTCTAAATTTTTTGACCTGGAATTTTCCATATATGGGTCATTTCATTGTGACTAGTCACTAGTGGGACCCCAGAATGTGATCAATTGTGAATTATAACTTAGTCGTCGGTAAAATATTTTTCAACATAGGCAAATAACTAATGTATATGATTACTTTCAAAAAAATAAAAAATTCTAAAGTGTTTGTAAATTTTATTTGTACTAATGTTACTGGCCGGAGTTTTTTTTTGTGTTCTAAAATGTGTATGTATACGGTTTCGTTTTCATCAAAAATTTGGTATATATAAAGTTCATAGAAATATTTAAAAATATTTTTTGAAATTGTGGCTATGTATATATGTATATTAGACTAAAATAAAACGAATGAAAATTTCCCTTTTAGTCACAAAAAATTTTTTGTGGCAAAATTTCAGCCCTCTTTCTTCCTTTTTAAGTTAGCGCTCACAAAAATAAGAATTTTTAATGACAAAAAAATTGTTCCGCTACTTTTATTTTTAACAACAATTAAATATATATGTTAACAAATAAAAAAATTCGCAGAAAATAATGTTTATTATAAAAATTTTTGTTTTTGCGCGCGCCAACTTAAAAAATGAGGACATAGGGCTGTAGTTTTGCAACAATTATTTTTTTTGTGGACGAAATATATGGGATCGAATAAAGAAAACATTGACGCAGTCTAATGTACATAATGGAAAAGTCAACGGAATAGAACCAAAGAAATTTTAGATACCAGTTTTTGGAGCCCAGTCATAATTCGCTTGGCATGATGTGGTATTTATGTTTTTTTTCTGTAAAAATTTTGTTCTTTTGCGAGAGTATTTTATACCAAATTTTCATCATTACTTTCACCGCCCCCTATCAGGTACATATGTATGTATATTCAATTTAAAAAAGTCATATGCCTAATGTGCATACATACATATAAATATGTATGCAGATAGACACGCATATAAATGTAAAGCAATAGAAAACAAGCAATTGAGTGGTATTACTATGCAGTGACCGACTGCATTTACAAACATGCAATATTATGTTGTACATATACGCATGCCAAAGATATTACAAATACTACATTTATACATCAGCAATTGGATTGCACTTTTAATTGCTTAATTAAAATTCACGGCTATGCAAATATGTAAATGCCAACAATAAAGATTTGTATGGATGGTACTATGTACGAGTATTTTCAGTTTTAAGCAAATAGCAGCAGCACAACACAGCATAGTAATACCGCATGAATTATATGTATGAAGATACAGTCATGTGAAAAATAATAGAGACACGATATTTTGACCATTTTTGGCTATTTTTCTTTTGTAGAAAAATTGAAAAATTCTACAAAATTTACAACAACAAGAAACTATGCAATTTTATAGCCCATTAAATTTTAGCTTAAGAAGGTGCAAGTTACTTTTTATTTGTTATGATTTTCTTCCATACAAAAAAATTTTCGAATAAACATTAAACAAACAAATAAATAGCCAAAAGTGGTCAGAGAGTCGGGTTCCTATTATTTTTTACACGACTATATATAATACGCATATATATATATATCTATATATAGATATGTAACTACACAAGTATTTGTTTGCGGATTTGTGTGGATGAATATTTATGCATGTTTGTTGGTATGCACATACCTCTATGTGCAAACCGTGTTTTGTAACATTCGACATACGTTTTCTGAGACGACGATATGGTGAATGCTCCAAAGCGCTCATGCCTCATTTTTTTTTTTTAATTTCATTCTATTCTGGTTTTTATTTTGACCCGCCTGCTGTTGTTCTATACACACATCCATACAAGGGTTAATACATATGTATGTGGGTTCCCTCGTACAATTGTGCTAGTCTGTGTTAATTGATTTTGACGCCTCATAACTGCGAGTGCAGACAAGCAAATAAAGCGAAAAGTAGTAGTAGCAATTTAGCTGGTTTTGAAAGGAGTGGCAAAGGAAAAGAGGAGAGGCGGTTAAAAGCGCCAGAGCATAATAGAGTTTTATGTCTGAGTGGCTTCCCACACTGCATTCAATAATCTCCGAGTGCAATCGGTTGAATGCATGAATTAAAATTTTTTTAGGAGATAAAAATGTGCTACATAGGTATGCACTTTTTTGTGTAAAATAAAAATTTTTGAAATAGATTACATTTAAGGAAAATAACATTTTGAACCGCTTATGTATGCCTGAAAAAATCTAAATTTTTTGTAAAAATTAACATTAAATAGTTAAAAAAAAAAGTTAAAATTGTCACAGCCCGCGTCTATTTATTTATTTAATACTTAAGAGGCGGCTATGTAGAGTGAAGTTTGGGATGAACGACACTACTCGGTGCTGTAATCTCAGGCATAGCACAAATGCAACCTCGATATATCATGCTTTAAGACTCCAAGGCAAACCTATACGTACGGGCAGAAGAAAATTTTTTTCGAAATCGTCTTGTAAAAATACTTTCCATTCAAAGGTGTACGGCGAACTTTATTTTGTGTACATACTATCTAATGTAAACATTAATGTGAATCACTTTTTTGTAGTAATACTTTATTCTGATTTTTCATTTTATTTCCCAATTAGCTGAGCGCTCTGTGTTGCGTGCGAAAATATTTGCTTTTTGTTTTCAGTTTCCATTGTGTCTTATACTTGTAATTCCTTTATTTGTTTGCAGTTAATGCAATTGCGCTCGCATTTGGCTTGCGTTTGACTTTAAATTAGCACTCGAAAGCGCCAACTAAGCTGCAAGCAAGTACACAAATCCTCCCAATAAAAGTTTCTATGCGTTTTGTTACTTTTTAATTACTATTTTATTAGTTTGTTGAATGTTGGCATAATTTGTTAATGTTAACGCCTTGCAAATCCATATTAGCTATTAAATGTGCGAGTGTTGTGATTGTCTTCGAGAAAAAAGCCATAAACAGCAAACGATTTCACTTTTGGTGAGGCAGCTTTTTTATTATTTTATACATATTATTATTTTTTATTTGTTATTCACTCTTTAGAGAAATTCCCAACTGGATGTATTGCAAATTGTCTTTTATTAACTACTATCGACTACCTATATCAGTGAAAAACTATCCATTATACATATAATTTAATTTACTACATTATCATGCTATCAAATTTCATTTTGAAATTTAGTTATTTAATTATTGATTTAATAACAAATGTATTTTTTATATGTTATTTGTGCATATTTTTAGCTATGCAGATAGTGATCTGCTTTTTTGCCAACAGCTGCGTAGGCAATTAAATAATTGGCTGTTAAAATCTTCTTTTTTTTTTTATTATTTAAATTAGTTCGATGAGCGAGCAAAATTTGTAGAAAATAGTTTTCTATGTTTTATTGGAAAATAAATTTTACACAACTGAAACTTTAATATTCTTTTGAGGTTTTGCTTTTTCACTAAGTTAAACTCGCGCATAGAAATGATAAAAAGCCGCCTTTGATATAAAACTTGTATGGTAAATTAAAGAAACCTGCTCTAGCTAATTATGTTCCTGTTAAGAAGCTGAACCGAAGTAACAAAAAAAAACTCAGCCATAGAATAAAACCTTTGCCGGTCTCGAGAAGTATTTTATCAGTAGAAGAGCCGGTCTGGCATGCAAAAGGGCGAGACCTCAGGGAATATTGCTATTGGCAGCTTGAAGAGTGATAGGCTACCTTGACTTTTATTATACAGGAACAACTAAAGGCTTAAAGCGACTAAGAAATGGATGCACTCACATACCGGTCACTGCAAAATTTTCACCGATCTTACTGGATTTTCTAGAGCTGATTAAATCTCACCCTACCGCACTATCAGCACCAAATTCTTGACCCAATTTCCCTCCATCAAGGCACGAACATTCGACACGGTAAGGGACAGCGGATGGATCCGGAAGGCCTGTCAACATCAAATTTGAGCTACTAAGCCAATAAAGTACTTTCAAGGCAAACATAGAGATTGCAGGAGGAACCGTTTGCCTGCTGAACATGTAGAATGATATCCAAAGAGGAACAAGGACTTAAGCTCACTAACAGAGCGCTCAAAATCAGCACGAGAAAGCCTATACTCGTATATGGGTTCCAATTACAATAAATTGCATGTCACATGAGCTGGCTGGTAGTGGCCAAGTAAGAAAATAAAATTAGTACATTTGACTACCTGCGGAATACTCTTGAACATATGAGGTTCATGCCAGTTTTTCTTTTCCAGGGTAGATCGAAAACGGCCAGGGAGGTTTTGAGATACACGTAAGGAGAGTAAATGTAACACGACCTTCTTCTAGGCTATTCAGCTTTAGCGATACTGAGAACTAAATAACTAAGCGAACTCTTTCTGAACAGACTTGAACTACTGTCTCCTGACATCTAGTAATTACTGTTCATGGTAGTGTTACTAAAACAGCTTTCTAATGCTAACCGGACGAGTGCTTAAAGTGAATTAAGTGAATCTTCGAATAAGTATTTCCTAAAAACCGGTACGTCCCTGTGTAAGGCTCTCTCACCACTGCTGTGGAAAGTAGCTGTCGATGACATCTAATATTCGTAAAGAACTTGAAAATAATTTCAGATAATAGTGTAATATGGCAGAAGACCGTCAATATCAGGCGAATCAGAACACTGGGGTCTTGACTGAAAGCCAGCGGCTATAAATGACCTCAAACCTCATCAAGAAACATCTAAACTGATGATGAAATGCCTTAATAAGCTAAATACGCCCTCTGGTTTCCGAATACTGAAGGAAATGAGGAAGAGCAAGAGCTTATAGTAGGAATCGCTACCAAGATAACCAAAAACCCTATGATATCCAGAGATATAGACTCAATATTAAATCCTCTCGGTTACTGGATTAAGTGGCAGACAATAAGTCGATGAATGGTAGGCAGTAGCTTTTAAGGACTGCTCTATCCCTAATAAAAATAATTATTCTCGAGAAGGGGAGTCTACCTGTATACACATAAGCTTTAATTTTTTTCAGAATATTGTACCGTTTTTCAGGCGGAGCTTGTGGCAAACGATAAAGCGACAGCATTGATGACTATAAAATCTCTAACGAAACAGTCCACAATGTTCAAAGTAGCCGGTTTTTTCTAAAAGATTTCAAAATTAAAAAAGTGTCGAAAATACTATTGCAATTTCTATCAGCCAAGCTTATCTACTTTCTAGAAAAATACCTGCCTTCATAGGCAGACATATTTGCGATAATTGGGAAGATCTTAGGTACACGAAAATCAGGTATCTTTTTTGAGTTTTTTGTTTTCGCTCCATACGGCCTTACTGCAACATAAATCTAAATGTGAACAACGTAACTTAGTCTAATCGATACTACTTAACTAACTAGCACTCAATAAAGGCCATTTCTTATGACATCAAAATTCTCTCAAATCAAGCTTTCAAACTAAGTGGCAGGGGAGTTATTACAGGCATTCTTCCCGAACCAATACAATGTACTTTTGATATAAAAACTGTTATTATATCGGCGAGTACATACAGTTAATCACTTTTAAACTATTTTTCTTATTATTATTATCTCTTACCGTTTTTAACAGCATAATAAAATATTTGAGGAATTCTAAAGCAATTCGGAACATACCTGTAATACAAAAGATAATTCAAATTAGTATCTATGTATTTGCAAATTAAATAAAAGCATTTTTATAACGATAATTTTCTAAGCGAACTGTTTTAATTAAAGTCTGCTTTAGTCGTCTGGCAAATAAGCTATTTAAACATACAAAGATACATACATACATGCACTTAAGTCTTTTTTATGCTGATTTGAATTTATGCGGTTTTTCAAATTATTTTTTCGCTGTAGTGATTTGGCTTTTTTGAGAATTGTTATTACTTTTTTTCAGTGTGTAAGAGACAGTGCTTCTGATAATTAATTTGTCTTTGTATTCTTACATCAGTCATGTATTTATTGTAGTATTTTTTTTTTGTTTTTGGTTAAAATGCAGATAAAATTTTATTTATTTATTTAATGTTTTTAATGTTTTACATGAAATAATAAGTGTTGAAGTGAAGAAATAAATTGTTTTGTTCTGCTTAATATTGCCTTACTAGATTTTTTTATGCGATTTTTTTGGAATTTTTTTACATGGAGCATCTGAATTTATGCGTTTTTTTTTTTTTGAAAATGCTGGAACGCATTGCCTGTTTTTGTATGAAAGTAAAGAACTTTTTATGCGGATTTTTTTATGCGGCTTTCTGAGGAACGCATATAAAGCATAAAAAAAGACATACGCCCACTTATATACAAGCCCATTAGGAAATGGAGAATGCAATATCTTTTTCTATTACGAAAACTTTGACAACTACAATTGAACTAAAAGATGGATCGCAATAGAAGCGAACGAGTGATGAGTAGCTGAATATTTGAAGCCTAATTTGGTGTCAACTTCAATGTTGTGGAACGTGCCCTTTTCCTAAGGTTTATCTTGTATTATATATATATATGTAGGTATATCTATTGGCCTTTCCGTAATTTAAGTTCATAGAAGGTAAGGCTTAGGGGTCTAAAATATTTCGCCGTTACGTGGTGTTTCCTACTTGGCCTTAGAAGGAACACTACTTTCACTCGTCTCGTACTCGGGGAGACGTAGTTCAACCTAATCTAAAATTCTATAGAGAGTTTTAAGCAAAGGTGGTAGTTGCTCCTTTACTCACTGTAGTATGATCGGCATAATACCATCTGGCGTGGAGATTTAAAGGGGGCTAACCTTTGGTCCGATATTTGTAAGTAAGGCATAAAATTAGCAGTGAAAGTAATAAAGATCGGGCCACTATGTCTCCCATACAACTAATTGTTCGGATAAGAATTTTTGTTTGCAAAGCTATTTACGAATTAATCGTACAAAGTCTACTGAGAAAATCGTCAAGATCAGTGCGTGTGTACATACATATAACTCCAAGCCATTGAACGAACGGCAACTTACTTATGTAAGTGTGTATATTTAGTCTTTATATAATTTATCGTCTTAACCCCACAGGCGGTATTACAAGAAATATTAATTAATTTTAACTTTCTACTGATTTCTAATTTAGCTTTATGCCATTTCACCTGTCCTGGGTTTGATACTTTCACCACAAATTGAGAACAAGAAGCAAACTTCTGTATAGTAAAAACTGTATGTAAATCAATAAATTATTTTCAAATAAATATTATTTTAGCAGCATAATCAAAGATTATCGCTCTACCGAAATTGCATTAAAATATTATGCATTTATGCGTACGCATATTTGTGCATATATATTCGCAAATTTACAACCAAATTGTTTGCCACAAAAATATAAATCAGAAATAATCTAGAAAATCGCCTAATGCTAACAAAATAACAAACCAGTTTACTACTTTCCAAATTGACACTCAATTTTCTCAAATTGCTTTTAATGCATTTACCATAGCCAAAGGCTATGCAGTGGCATAGAATGTGGCGCATGCGCTTGCATAAGTGTGGGAGAGAGTATGAAATTAAAGGAAAGTGCGGAAGTGTCGATGCTATATAAATACATATTTAGTTGCAAACAGTATACGAGTGCTAGTAGCAGACAGCAATCAATAAACATACATGCAAATAGTTGCAAACTTGATTGTCTACACAACGCTAAAACATTAAATTATGAATAATAACCAAAAGCCAACTTACATACTCACTTCAATTATTATTTAGTCAAATAAATGTTTGTAATATGATTGCATTGGTTAACAAAATTGTATGTATGTATGTAGTTGGTTTAATAAAACAAATTGAGCGAACTTGTAATTATGTGTTTACTAAATGCATGTAATTTAAAACCTGCATTCAATTGCCACTAGAGGCAACTAAAGTGTATGAGAGCGCTATTATTTTAAACTCACTGAGAGAATTTTTCTTCTTCAATTTGTTTAAAAAAAAGTGAGCTAATGTAAACAGTAATGAATGCCTGGAATGCATGGAAGGACAGCAAGCTAGAGAGCCCTGAGACAAATATTATCTCAAAAGGAGTTTGTTTTGGGAATGCTTTTCTAAAAAATGCTGCTCAAAACGAGCGCCTAGAGTTAAGCTAAAATTGTGGATTTTACCACTTGTGTATCGAGTAAATATATCTTTATTGCCTGCCAGCCTAACGTACTTATACTTTACAGTTGATACATCGGATTTACTCTAAATAAAGCACGACCGGCAAGCTACTGTGTAAATCTCGACTAAATTATCTTGGTAAACATAACGAGCTTGCTTTACTCTGAGTGCCAGATCACTTGGGAGTACCTAGTAATGAGACATCTGACCATTTGGCCAGAGTTGGCTCAGACCAGGCATTCCTCGGCCCGCAACCAGTTGCAGCACTCCCCTTTTCAGCCATCGAAGCCACCATCAGAAACTGGGTGAATACTTCGCTCAGCAATGACTAAGAGACATCGAGGGATTTTTCATCTCAGAAATCTCTGCAGAAAACTTGTTGGACTGCTGACTGGTCACTTTACGTGGCATCAACACCTGACGATGATAGGCGTACATCATCTTACCTTGAAGAGGAACAATTTTTGTGCTTCTGCTCCGCCCTTGCAAGAATTAGGTTCAAGGATCTTGGTCGCGACGTGTTGAGAGACCAGAGCCCAGCTCGGACTGCGACATTCACGGGAAGGTATGAAGCCCACAAGACCGCAACTCTCGATTTTGTTTGGGGATTCGGAGAATTTATATGTGCATTCGTAGGCAGGGCTGCCAACCTTTTGATAGATATCAGGTTTTGAGGGAAAAAAAATGCCAAATAAAAAATCAAAGTGCCAAATAAGTTGCTAAGAATACATTTAGCGTTCAAATTTGCCACCAGAATTAATAAAACAGGACAGCTTTTATGCAAGCTTTACCGTCACAGCGAAACGAATACGAAAGCCGCTATGCAGGTTGAAAACTGGGCGAAGAGCACGTAGAAAACTATCTCAGCGCATGTGCATAGAAATAGATGGAAAATGGAAAAGAGAAAAGTATGCTGCGCTGAATTTTAACTTTGTAAGTAATGTGCTTCAGGATGAGAAAACCCTAACGGTATTAATATTGCACAGCATTTTGTTTCAGCTTGGCAAGAAAACTGCTATATTTTTGGCTGCTCCATATGGTAGAGATTTTTAAGTAGTGGCCTCTGCAAAGCTACCTAACCCAACCTAAGCTAACCGTTCAAAGACTCAAAGAGGCTCAGGAACAACACATATAATTCGCACTGTGTATTCGAAAACGGTTGAAATCCCCATTCGCTATTTATAGCCAAATTAAATTGCAATTTGTAAATTACATTTTTACACGTATGTATGTATGTCCACGAGCAACTAGTGACAAACAATTTAAATTTCTATTCTAACCGCATAATTACATTCTGAAAGCCCAGCGAATTTTCATGTGTATAACTATAGTTTTTTATACAATTGAACAATAATTACTAAGCGATAGCGGCTCAATAGCTACATACATATGTAGCAGCACTGAAATTGACAATGAAATTGAAAATTGTCAAACTAGGCCAACACATAAACTTCTTTAATTGAATTTTACGTAAGCAAATAGCAGACATTTTAAGTACCAATTTATATTTTTAAAACGACCTAAATTGCAAAATAATTTCTAGCATGATGGCATGTGACCCATTTTGGAAGCTATATAGTCAAAACGAAAAAAAAAAATATTAAAAAAAATAAAAATGAAAAAGGTAAAACTAGTGCAGTGCTAAATTACTAATTTACTTCTTAGAAAACAATGCGCTATGAAGTGAGAGTAAAATTGAAACGAACATACATACATACATACATACATAAATCGAAGGCAATTTCAATTCAATTGTTTGACCCGTGTTGCAAAAAATAGAAGTCAATGACAGCAAAATGGAAATGAGCAATCGATCGGTATGGTCTGCTAATAGCTGTAGTTGGTCGTAAATTAAAATTTACTACAATGTAGCAAAGAGCGAAAATAGATTTAAACAAAATAAATACTACGACAAAATACGTCGGACCATGACTATTTAAATAAATATACATATGTGTACATACAGTGCCGAACAGAAGTATTGGCACAGTGAATTTTTCGCAATATATACGAAGTTTTTTATTCTAATTTATTTTCGATAATTTTTAATAAAAATATTGTTCATTCTACGCTAGAAAACGTAATAATAAAATCTCTAAACTTTGTGCAACACTCAGGAAAATTCATTAAATTTGCACACTAATTTTCAACTTTTTATTCAGGTTTTTTAGAAAATTCTAAGTACGCAGTTTTATAGCCCATTTAAATTTAGTATAATAAAGTGCAAGTTTGAAGCCGCTAGAAAATCGCGTTTATTTTTGGCAATTTTTTAGTGGAAGCTGTTGCTCATTTTCTCCATACAAAAAATAGTTGTCGAATTACTTTGTATGGAAGAACTTGCGTGAAAAAAAAATTATCGATAGTATCGATAATATCGGTATGAGAAAAAATATGAGATCCTTACTACGCCACTATTTATATTGAATATGGTAGTATTAGTAGAAAAAAACAGCAATGTTAGTTTTAATCGCCATGTTAGTGTGCTTTAAGCAACAAAAACAACACGTTACCATTCCTGATTTCAAACAATTTATAAAAACGAGAAAAATTCGAGTTATTAAATAGATTTCTTAGAAAAATTTTGAATATGCATTTTTGTAGTCCATTAAGTTTTAGCAAAAAGTGCAAATTTCAAGTAGTTGGGGCATACCGTCGATTTTTGGCAATTTTTGGTTTTTGAAGGTTTTCAATAGCATCGCGATAGTGGCTACCATTCATGGATAGTGGTGTCAAATTGAGACTATCAATACTATCGATAGTGCCATAGATAGTTTTGCAGGAATGGCAGTCAAAAGTTTTC
Organism: Rhagoletis zephyria; assembly: GCF_001687245.7. Lineage (NCBI taxonomy): Eukaryota > Metazoa > Arthropoda > Insecta > Diptera > Tephritidae > Rhagoletis > Rhagoletis zephyria. The sequence continues at coordinate 3,778 of NW_016167153.1, read as the reverse complement.
CACTTCTGCGCACGGAACCATCCTCTACTGAATGATAAAAATGAATAAATCACAAAGAGGTTACGTGGTTTTCACCAAACACGTTGGGTCTAGAACGAAAGTATAATAATTATTCCCTTCTCCATGAGGTGGCCATTGTGGCTCAGTAGGTCCCGAGTTTGAACCCTCTACCAGGCAACATCGAAATTAGGAAGCTTTTTTCTAACAGCGGTCGTCCCTCGGTCGGTAATGGTAAACCTCCGAGTGTATTTCTGCCATGAAAAAGCTTCCGTAAAATCCATTTGCCGATCGGATACGGCAGTAGGTCCCTCCGACGAAGGGAGGCAATTGGCGAATTTCTTTGGTCTCGATCCAAATTGATAAATGGTTGTAGTTAAACGTAAAAAAATATAAACCAACCAGCTATCGTGCTCGATTAATATCCGTTCATTTTGTTCATTGTGTTATTGGGATAATTATTTTAAAAAATTCGGTTATAACTCCCAGCCCTAGGTTTTGTATTTATTTATGTAGATAATTTTTTTAGGATAAGCAACCGCGAAAATAAAGCTTTTTAAGGATTTCAATAAAATATATATTTTTGCAATCAAATACATACATGTGTATGTAGTTGCGAATGATTATTCCAACACTGTTAACTAGTACTTACGTAGAACGACTTGAGCGTTGGTTCATTCGCATGGAACGAGAACGAAAGTTGTTCTGGCATAAATCACAAAAAAAACAACGCAAAATAGTACAGAAAATACAAATAAGTAAATACGAATGGAAGCATATTTTAATAAATACGTGTAAATGTAACCAGTGATGCCACTTTGGTAAATTATTACCAAAATTGGTAGAAAATATATGGGTTGGTGAAAAGGTAAATTTTTTATCATTTTGGTAGATTTTTGTTAAATCATTTAGTTTGAAAAACAAATCAAATTTTGGTTTCCGCTTTATTTTTCGTAGTTATCTTTATATTATAAATTGTTAAATGACAAATAACACAAAAGATCGGTGATAAATATATTTTTTTGAATCAACGGGAATTTTTAGCTGCCCATTGTTGGTTATGCTAAAATTCCAAAACTATTCTAAATATTCAGAGTAAAAATTTCGAAATTTAGACGAAATTTTTTTGAATTTTTCTGAATGAGAATGTTGTAAATAGCTTGTATTGAGCTTTATCGGTTTGGCTAAATCGCAAACAATATTCTTATATAAAAAAAATTAGCAAACAAAATTTTAATTGAAAAAATTGTGAATATTAAAAAAATACATAGCGGCTTTTTGGGTCACTGTAATTGTCTATATAACTCCAGTTGAAGTTTTTTTTTTAAATGATGAAGTTTCGTTGTTGCCTTTAGTTTCATCATTATTTATTCAAAACGTTCCTTAATAAACAATTTTATTTTTGATTGAACTAACTAAGCAAATAGAACAAAACTATAGTTTTTATTCTCCTAAAATAGCAAAAGAAAAAGTTATTTGGTATTTTTTTTCAAGTGGTTGGTAAGTTTTTTTTTTTTTGGCCAATGGCAACCCTGTACGTAACTACATGTATGCATTCGGTGTCAGTTGTGCCCATTTCACCGAGGTGCACAATTACAATACAAACACATAAATATGTATGTATGTATATGCATACTTAGTACATTATAAGCTCTTGGGTAAAGTCAACAACACATTAATTCATACATACATACATATGTACATACATATGTACATCTTTAGGTATTTATGTATACATATGTATTGTCAACATTTAAGTAATGCATTCACTTTTAATTGAATTGAAATTGAATTTGGAAAATTGTACTTACATACATTTGCACCTACACTGATTTGATTACGTACGAATTTAATGCTAAATATACATATGTACGTATGTGTAGGTATGTATAATTTCAGATTCATTCATTGTACATTTATGTTATGATAAAAGTCTACACAAGCGCTTCTCATTAATGACAATGACACGCTGTAACAGGCCATTTGCGTGTCGATGTCGGTTGTTGGTTATGGGTTGTTGAGCGCAGAAAGCATATATGTAAATATGCATATATACATATATGTATGTACATACAAACAATAGAAATGGCGAAAATCTAAAAACAAGTGAGACACACCTTGAAATGAAACTTCAAGTATAACTTTGTTAACCAAAAGATGACTTTGAATCCCCCATTGTGATTGTTTTGATGAAATGTAAAATATGTGTTTAATTTTTGCAAATTTATTTTACACTCTTTTCCCATCAATAAGACTAAACTTCACCCTTTTACGTAATTAATCACCCAAAGCCAAGCAATATATTAGCAAGCTTTAGACACTTCACAAAAGATGTGAGCTTATGGTAGAGTTGAAAAATATAAATATTTAAAAATTAATACATATGTATATTGGTTTAACTTATCTATGTATGCACATTGTATTTAAATTCTTGGAAGTTGAAAATATTATATTTTTCCAAGAATAATATTTGCAGGCAGATGTTCAACTTTCAATTAAAATGCAATTGCATATGTATTTGTACCAAAAGTGATAACCCTGCAAACCATTTTTTCAGAGTATTCTAAATTGCAGAGACATTTTAAAGAAGTCGTAAAGATCTCATCCGATATTTCCGAATTTTCAAAAATGAAATAAACTCTGCACGCTTCGATTCTCTTACGAAATTTCGGAAGAAAATTGGTAAAGCAATGAAAATAATGCTGCTATGTGAAGGTATTCTTGCAGAATTTTTTTCAGCTTTTTTTCAGAATTTTCTTAATTTTTCTTACAGAAATTTCTTTACGAGTTCGTGTTTTTGATTATTATTTTTTATTATTATTTTATTTTGTTTTACTTTATTTTATTTTATTTTATTTTATTTTATTTTATTTTATTTTATTTTATTTTATTTTATTTTATTTTATTTTATTTTATTTTATTTTATTTTATTTTTTATTTTTTTATTTTTTTATTTTTTTTTTTATTTATTTATTTTTTTTATTTTTTTTTTATATTTTTTTTTTTCATTTTTTTTTTTTATTCCAACACTTCAACCTACTGGTTATATTTCAATTCTGAATTGATTTTTTAGCGTTGTTTTAAACTCATTTGAAATTTGATTAATTTACTGCACTTCGGCTTTCTAATTCCTTGTACCTTAGAAGTATAGATTAGCTGTAAAAGGGGTGTAAAGAAAACAGGCTTGCCTATTTGTATACAAATAAGATTCAGTTGACAGCATGGTGATACCGATATAAAAGCTTGCTAGTTCTGCAACTTGCATCTTCACTTTTGTCGGAGCCCTACTGTATTTTAAGTAGCTCCTTCTTGCTATATACAAGTATCTGGTTTCTACGTACATATGAAGCTGTAACCAAGCTATCAAATAAATGGTAATCCTCTGCTTGGATGGCAAAGTGGATATCCTTATGGGTTACCTATAAGTTGTGCGTGAGGAAAGATCATACAAACATCAAGTGCGACAGAAAAATTGTATGCACTAACTAGAAATGGTTCGATGGTTGCATTAATTAGGGTATTCACAGTTTACTTCTAAAGTTAAAAGGTGGCAACTTTAACAAGATAACACACTCGAACTGTGAGCAACCCTTATGTTTAAATAAAGTATTAAGTTGATCAACAATACCAAGCATTGCTAGACCGTTTGCCTTTCACGCGTTAGTGTTTAGAGAGCATCAACAAACCACATACATATTTCTCTCTATTCTCTCTTCTCTTTTTTTATACTCAGCTAGCACAGCGCAAAAATAAACTAGTAATTTTTAGCAAAAAAAAACCC
>NW_016167152.1:17236-22204 GCF_001687245.7 Rhagoletis zephyria | reverse complement strand
AATAAAAAATAGAAGCAGCCTCTCAGCAGCATTACCGTCGGCAATATAGTTGTTCACTTGTTGTATGTAGTTTAGGGAGGGTGGAACGCAAATAGTGTCAGGATACTCGCAATGGTGATGACGCTAGGTACTTGTGATTTATGGCGCTGCTAACTAACTTTTCTTTGTTAGTTATGAAATAAAGTGAGGCAGTAAAAATGAAAGAGCTAATTCTAACGCTCTGGAATGGTATTTAAAATCTTAATATTACCGTGCACTTTCTTAAATATGTAAGGGGCGGAGAGTATTTTAACAAATATTTTCTGGCTTTTTATAATCGGTAGATTTCGGCGGCAAAAGGAAGCCATCGTGATAAAGAATAATACAAATGACGCATTGTTCCTCTTAGCACTGGGAAGCCGAAGCGCTAACCGCTGTCCTCAAACTGATCGATCTTCACCTGAAAGAAATGGCTTCTTTAAAATCGGCTGTCAGGCTCACGAGATTTAAGGCTGTGGGTGATTAGATGCTTCGGGTCATCCATAAAATATAATTTGAAAAAATTACATACTATATGATAGCCAATCGTGACATCAACATAACAGTAACGATCCCATTCGAGAAGAGAATGAAGATGATACAGAGTGGCCGATAAAGAGGCTATCTCTGTCTACATCGACCACGAATACAAGACAGACTGCAGTGCGGGAGTCTAGACCGAGAAACTCGATGCAGCTTTGTCTCTATGCCTGGAAAAGGGTACAACCGTGTTCCAATCCGAGGTTGGAGTTATCTTTGAAGCCTGTAGAACCTTAGGTAATCGAGCCGGGTACAAAAATAAAGAAATAATATACTATATCCAGAGATTCAGAGAGCGATATAGGCCATAGCATCTCCGGTTACTGAAATACTCCAAGCTGACTGAGAAGTGCGAAATTGAAATACGCTTAGTCTCTTTCCCGGGTTCCTGATTTCCACCTAATTTAATTCTAAAAAAAAAAATTACGATAATTTTTAGCCATTTTAAAAATGCACTTTGTTCTACCAGAACTCAATGGGCTACAAAACTGCATACTCAGCATCTTTCTGGGAAATCTAATTAAAAATGCTCGAATATTTACGAAAGTTTGTTGATTTTTTTTTTATTTAAAATATTTAAATATTTTTATAAAAAAAAAAATAACCAAAATTAAATAACAAAAAATAGTAAAATAAAACTTGTCAAAATACGCTGCGGCTATAATTTGTTAGACCACTGTACGTGCAAACCTCTTTATTTTTCCACTCTTCAATTTCTTGAAATATTTCGTTCCACAAATTTCTAATTTACATATTAATATTTATTAGATGTTTTCACTAAAAAATAATATTTTTACTGCAAATAGCAGTAATAAAAATGCAAGCACACAAAGATTGAATAACAGTGATAGCTTATGTAGGCCATTCAGCGCAAACGCTTTACGATAATTTTTTATTTTTTTTTTTAGTTTTTTTTAATGCACTGTAAAATTTATTAACTTTGGCAGTAAATTAGTTTGAAATATTGCAGGTTTTATGTAAACTTTGTTTAAAATTTTCAAATAAATAATACTTTTCAAATATCGGCTATGCTGTGACAGATAATGACAAGTCACGTAGGTAGTCTGAATTTACCTAGAAACTAATAATTGAAACTTTGGCAGAAAAATTACTCAAAAATATGTTTCTTGTTATTCATTTCATTTATGCATTTTAGTAGTTTCTTGTAGAAAAAAATTTAAATTTATATTTTAAAGGCACAGCCAAGTTATACACTGATACATAACTGAAACCACATACGAGTAAATATGTAAATACAAAAACAAAGAAAGAGGATTTACTATTTAAGGTAAGAAAATAGTTGGCATTTTATGAATTTGAAACAGGCCTTCTACTTTGCTACACTTTATCATTTCATGTGTGTATGTATGCTTAAGCTTTATGCGACTACATAACTTGCATATACATACATATGTGGATATGTACATATCTGCATATCACAAACAATACACCAACTTTGAGCAATTTGGCAAAGGGTCAACGCAGCAGCCAACTGGCGGTCACTTATAGCAAGCAAAATCTTGCCATACAAAAAGGTTGGATTAGAGCGTCCGGTCAGTGGTCAGTTGCGGTTGGCTGATGAGTGAAAAAAAACAGCCAATAAATGTACGTTAAAGAACAAGGTTGAGGCACGTCTTCAAATCTTCATCTTTGTATACGATTTCCGGTATTTCCAAAAAAAAAAAAAATGTTGCAACTTTACGACTTGCCACATGAAAACATGACCCTTCAGCATGAAAACAATACATAAAGAACTACCAGTCACGTGCACATACATATCTCAAAATAAATACATATTTAAAGGTGCCACCAAGGAACAACTTGAGCCAATCGATTAAATCAAACGCAATAATCGACCGTAAAAGATTTATAAAAATTCGTAAAAATTTTCTAAAAATTTCCATCAAGATTCTAAATTGTTCAACTGGAAAAAAATTTCGGGTATGCAGTTTTATAGCGAATTAAAGTTTAGTACAATATTGTGCAAGTTTGAAGATTTAATTTTTTTGTTTGCTAACGATTGTCTTCCGTACAAAATACGAGTATACCACAACAATTTTATGCAATACAGACACTTCACGACAGACCTTTCGAGACGAAAGCTCAACTGAAAATAAGTCATCATCATAGAATTAATTGGTTGATTGCAGTTTTGTTGAATCGACTGTCGATCGATTGATTGAACTGTTTGATAATGGAACTTGCAGCTCTCGGGATTGATTTAAACTTGTTACGCAAACATATTAGTTAATAACTGGTCCAACTCATTAGTTAAAACGAGAATGAAATAAAAAGCAAGTACCGTAACGGTTATTATCTTTATGATAAAAATCATACTTTAACCGTTAAAATTGAACTCATATTTTCCCATCAAATTTAACTGTTATTTTGTAATTTTTTTGTTTCGATCAATAATAATCGTAAATTTTGGATTTATATTTTTTCGGTCAACATTGATAGTTATTTTGGATTTATATTTTTTCGGTCAACATTGATAATTATTTAAAATTTTTATTTTTTTTATCATTTTATAACCCTTATTTTTGGATTTAATTTTGTTGATCATACAATGTTTAAATCGGTCACAACAAGACAATCTCCAATATAAAGGTTAAAAATGATCGCAAAAATAGAAAACGATTATTTTTGACCGAAAAAAATAAAAAACCTAATTTAACGAAAATTGATGATGAAAAATAAATAAAATATAACGATTTTGCAATGATCTTCAAATAAAAAACTTACAGTTTTACGTTTATTTTCGGTTCTTGATAAAAAGAGAATACAGCATATGAATTTGAGAGAAATAAAAAATGGATATACATACATTAAACGAAATTTTAGCGAAAGAGGTATTTATACTCAGAGAGAACGTTTAACTAAGACTGACAGTTTCTTTACCTGATTCCAAGCATTATAGATTTCGACTGATGACTTCAACAAAGCCAGTTCATTTATAAATATGCGCTTTGCGAACGTGAAATATTTGTTGTAATAGTTATTTACTCATCTCTTTAATAGTCGCCTCGAAGATGATTTTCGACATTTTCGGAACGATAAAACTTAGAAGGTATGGTTGAAGGCCAGGATATAAAAACTGCGTCTTCGATATGAGAAAGCATAAAATCGTTCGACCACTCTCTTAGACTATGAATGCTCTGTGAAATTTTGGTTTCAATAGAATCTTAACAGCCTAACATTTCAGAATATGGGTGCATTCCAAACGTCAAAATACAAAGCACCAGTCTGTTTTATTTCGAAACCGCACTTGAAGAAAAGTCTGACTTGCGCAACCCGGTTGAAAACTAGCATATAACCGTGGTTGCGCACATTTGGCATTACGGTCTACTGAGGTATAGAAATAAAAGAGACTGATGCTTTGTATTTTGACGTTTTGGAATGCGCCCTATCTTTGGTTTTATACCGGTTAGAGGTGCATACCTGTGTTCTATCCCTGGTACTAAAAACATCTAAATTAGAAAAAGTTTTTTTCGGACAGCGGTCGTCTCTCGGTAGGAAAATTTCCGAGTGTATGAAAAAGGTTCCCATAAATCATTTAACCTTTTTGTTTAAAAAAAAAATTGTAAGTTTAAAATATTTTCGATTCGTACCAAAACCGGAAAATGCTCCACTACGAACTACATACATCGTTCGGTATATAAAATTAGGGCTCGCAAAATTGATAAACCTGCATAAATTTAGTCGAAGAATTTGTTTTCGCATGCCAATGGGCGATCGCTATTAGAAACAACGATTTCCTATAATTTTTACGTCTTACGGACTTGGCTTTGAACCCAAGTTCAACCGATAGTGGTCAGCACTATTAACCACTCGGCTACGACAGCCGCAATTCGATGGCTTTGACTTTACTCGAACTAAGAAAATCAAATTTTCTGCAGAGTTGGCCAGTAAGTACAAAAAACAATAAAGATTTCAATATATTTCAATATATATGCCCAGGACAATGACCAGAAAGCTGCAACAAAAGAAAAAATTTTTCTACAATATTTTGGCAAATAAATATTTAAGGTGTTGATGGATAAAAACTCAAATATAAATGCATTAAACCCAAACCAAACAGGATCAGAGGCAATCATAACTGAGGGGGTATAGGATGAAAGCTTCTGAAATAAGTTTGATTTAATGCTCGCAAATTTCAAAGTTACTCCACTTCAAAAGGGCAACGGTTCGCCCAGTCAACGGTTCGCCCAGTCAGCGGCTACGTAATGATGACAGACATTTTTGTTCACTTGCGGCCTTATGAACGCTTTATGGATAACACTTATGTATGTGTGTGCCACTCGAGTTCGCTTCCATGCCCTTGCGGCTGGTGGGCTAACCAACCAGCCACCGCAGACTAACCAATCGCACCAGTTTGCTCGACCCCAAAAAAAAAAAAAATGGTTCCAA
>NW_016167152.1:3890-13737 GCF_001687245.7 Rhagoletis zephyria | reverse complement strand
CAAATATATCCTATCAGAAGTATATAAAATGTGGATATCTTTAAAACAGGAGCAGCTAGGATTTCAATTTAAGCGGATTCTTAACCTTAAGATATCAACAAATACAACCCTGCTTTCAGATTTTGTCGACATTTTTATGCAACCTATCTTCGCTTCCTGCCCACCGTGGATGAGAGAGGAATGGAGGGAGGGAGGCACACACACACACAGAGCACAATGAAAGCACAGCGCGCATCTGACGCGCATGGATAAGTTAAACCACTGGGGAGACGAAATATTGGCAGCTGCCACCACAGCATGTCTGGCTGTGAGTGGGAATGTACTTTGTGGTGTGTGTGTGTGTATGTGTGTCTGAATGGGATTTCGCTTTGTATTTTCTCGTTTTCTGGTAGCGTTTTGTATTTTGTGGAGGATTTGTGCGCTATGTCGTGAAAAATAAGGTTATGTATACAAGGCAAGTGCAAATGAGAAAAAAAAAGAAAAAAATAAAAAGAAAATTTTTATTCTATGTATGGCAAAAAAAAATTACAAGGGGCCGGAAGCAGCTTAAGGGCACACACACACACGTACAGACATAAAAGAGTGCAAAAACAGAAATATGAAAGAATATAAAAAAATAAAAATGGCGCATGAAACTTCAAGCTGCACATTTACTAGCTACACACATACACTCACATCATTTGTTTTCTCTATGGCTCAGTTGCATGGTAGCAAATGGCGGCTGCTGTGTTGAAAACGGTTTCATGTGGCTCAAATTTAATAGAATTGCATGGCAAATTCAAAATCGATTTTTATTTTGCACAAATAGACCGACATTGCATTTGTTGTTCGGATTTTTATTTGCACTCTTACATACATATATACATATCTATAATGGTACATTAGGATGCATCACTCTCCATCAAAAAATAAATAAAAATAGGTACTGTTTTTCCATTTACAATAATACTACATAGATTGGCGCTTATACACTATGTTAGTGTTTGGCCGAGCTTCTCCTCCGATTTGAGGAGTGATGTTGTTGTGTATTTTATGAGAAGCGGTCTTTCATGGCATAAATACACTCAGAGATTTTCCTATTACCTGCCGAGGGAAGATAGCTATTAGAAAAACTTCCTTTTTTTAAGACTTCCGCCAAAATATTGCGCAAAATTATTAATATTTAAGTGAGTTGGTCCGATTTGAAAATACCTCAAAAATTCGAGTTTTTTGTTAATAAAATTTGTTTTTAAAAATATTGTTTCCAAAAAATTAGCTCAGATAATAGAAGGGTATAAGTTTAAAAGGCACGCATAAAAATTAAAAAAAAAACTGTATCAAAATAAATACGATTTTTGTTGCTATTTTCAAATGGGTCCAGCTCACGTAAATCTTAATATTTTTTTCGAAATATTTACATAATTTGGCAGAAATTTTAAAACAAAATAAATTTTATAATTCCGTTGGAAAAACCGCTACTTTTTTCAGTGGGCCACATTAATGAGAAAAATTGCCACAGACGTTTAGAACAGCTGCCAAATAATGGCGAGAACTCATAAAAATGGAGTGAGTGAAAAAGTGAGGAAATTAGAAACTAAAGCAGCGCTTGAAATTAAAGTAATTTTTAGATTTCGAATAGTTTTTTTTTTTCGAACAACATTCCCTCTCTTTGCGGAATATACGATGACCTCATTACTTGAACTTAATTTTTATTACCTTAAGGAAACAAAAATTGTATTACTCTTTTATATTTTTTTGGCAATGATAACTAAATGTAATAAATACTTCGCACCTTTCCGGTTTTCTTTTCCAAATATTCTGCGTATTTTTTCGGGATTCGCCCGTTTTCAGCATTTTTAAGATCTCTTAAGAACTTTTCGGGACGTTTAAGTTATCTTTCGGGATCGGTATCTCTCTGGGTGTTAAGGAAATTTTGTGATTTTTCAGCTTGAAGAGTAAAATGAAATATAAACTTTGTCTTTCAGAAATGTTAAAAAAAAAGTCAAAAGAAGTAAAATATCCGTCTGTTTTCTACCTAAATATACAATACGCAGGCCTGTTTTTTAACTTCGCCTTGAAGCATAAAGTAAACGGTATTTCTTGCTCTAAATAAATGAAAGTTGCAAAGGTTACCAAATATTTAAAAAAAAAAGTCAAAAATACACTGTTTTTAACCTTTTTATTAAAAAAATAATAAAAAATAACGGTCTCTATAGATGACTCCACGAAACTTGTTTTCAAAATTTCCGGGCATTTTAGAAGGAAAACGCACCGAAACGCACGCTAAATATTATTCGTATATTTTTTTATATCCTTGGTATATGTATGCTTAATATTGTTGAAAAAATATTCACACAAACTTAAGAATAAATATTACGGCGCAGATGCTAATCGAAATTTTGATTTTTAAGCATCAACATTTTTATGTGGAAATGATTTTTTTAGATCAAGGCGAAATCATTGATATATTTATCGATCCAAAATAATTGGTTTTCTTTTTTGACGCCAAAGACCATTTTTCCGGGATTTATTTAGTTTGTCGTTTAAATTAAGTATGAAATCACTCCTGCACTGAAAGTAAATTTTTAAAGATCGTGGCCGTTAGAGAGACTGTATTAAATGTATTACCTTTTAATCTTTAGCGCACGTTGAATATCACATTGGGATTAATTTGTTAATTTTGTTTCGCACATTTCGTTATTTAACTACAAAACTTACTTCTACATAGGTATTTTGTATCGATTCGTTTTTTTTTGTTGCTCTTTTTGGGAATAAAAAAATTTAATAACAACTTCTACAAAAATATTTTGCTTAGAGTTTTTGTACTCTTTTCTTCCTTTCCACATTAACTTAACGTTGCTTGATGGTCTTATCGTGCCATAATATCATAGAGAAAAGTGAGCACATGAAAAACGCAAGTATACATATGCATATATCTACATTATATTCTTTTGTATTATACATATGTATGTACATAAATATTTATGTATTTATGTACGTGCAGGTAAAAGTCTCCGAGGACCACCCACACACTTCAAGCAAAGCTTTGTATTCGATGCCCCGAATTATTATTTGTTATCTGCTGTTCAGATGCTCTCAATATTTTTTGCTGCTTAACTCATATTAGGGTGGTGCAAAATTCCATAGGAAAATACACTTTTTGGGTAATATTTAATGGTGGCGTGCCACCAGGGCTTCGACTTTTTATAAGGGGAAAATACATTTTTTCATTGAATTGCTTTAAAATTGTTAACAATAAAAATTTTTTTGTTCGAAAGAGAAAATTTCCGTTCAGAAGTTTTCAACAAAATTTAATTATGACGCATGTTTAACTTTAGAATTTTACTAACTATTTTTTAATAAGCGATAATCTCATCTTTTATAGAACAAAACTTTATTTTTATGAGGATTTATGAAGGAAAATATTTCTATTCGATTAAAAAATACTTATTCTTAACGCTATTACAGTAGTTCTACGAAACTATGCATTTGTAACCGACTTGAAAAAAGAAAGAAGTTACACTAGTTTACATAGAAAAGTACTTAGTTGAAAAATGTTTTTAGAGTAATTTGGGTCGCTGAACACGAAAATGAGTATCGTTTATTTAATCAAGGAAACGCTTTCGAGATATATGCTAACTACAGAAATGCGAATAGAGCTAACCATTTATGGATATAGGTCGAAAGGTAAGTTTCGCCGCTTGCTAGGCTTTTTGTTTTAACAAAGTAGTACTTTTTGAATTACAAGCGTTGAAATTCTAAAAAATAAGGAAATTTTAAAGTTTGTTGGAGGATTTTCATTTTTATTTAATCTTAAATTCAAAAAAAAAAAATAAAAATTAAAAGTGTTAAGCGAAAGACAATTTATTACGAAAATTAAATGTTTGCCATATTCACTCCAAAATTTGTATATGAGCATTAGAGTGGTCCAATTTTTGTGGGGGAAAAATTTCATCGTAAAAAACGGGACACCCCCTTAGTTTTTTTCCTTTTAGTATTTGTAAGATCTATACCAATTTTCAATTTTCTACTGTAACCAATAGAGGGTGCTCAATGACCTTGAAAGGCGCTACTGGATCGCTGTGAAACTGGCAAAAATATTGGTGACTTCTATAAAAAAAAGCTACTGTTGCGATAACAACTGAAGCTTGTGATATTTTTTAGATAATTTAAAATTAAAATGTTCTTAGGTTGCTTAACCAATTGTTCGATTAATATATTCACACAATACTTCTAGAGTAAAATATGAGCATCATGAACACCCTCTAAATTTATACTTAGAAACGTAAAGTTTGGTATCAACTCCTCTTTCGGCAAGAATAACCATTTTGGAAGGTGTGCTAAACCCAATCTCGGAAAATTTGTTTTGGACCACTCTAATGAGCATTCATATGCAGTTACGAAGTCGGTTTTTTTTAATTACTTGTCTTAATGTGGGGGCGCATGTAATTGTCTAAATTTTTAAATACTTTTCTGAGCCATGTTCGTTTTCATCAAGTCTTTGTATGTTCGTTGTTTTCATTTTAATGCAGCTTCATGCGACCTTTTACGGCATTTTTGCAGTATTTCCTTTCAAACCATTGCCATGCAAATATCTCTACTTCCTTCTCTATTCCAGAATAAAAACTATCTCTCTAAGCTGAATTTTTGGCATTTTCATACAAAATTTTTTATATTTTTATGATTTTAGTAGATATTATTGTCGTCGTATGTTGTTGTTATTTTATGCACAAATGCTATACATCACATAGATAGGAGCATATCGTCTCTCTGCCTCGCGCCCGCCCTCTCTGCCTGCCACAGCAATCATCGTTTATGCAGATTTTTGGCTCGAACATTTTTCGGTGGCTTGCAACTGGTTTAGCACTGGTTAGGTTGGGTTTGTGTGAATCAGTGTCAAAAGTGCTGTCATACATGTATGTGTGCAGTTATTTATTTTTGCACAAATATGTACTCCATTTAAATAGCGAATCTATGCAAATGCTCGCATATATCCTTTCATTCCTGCCATTTTATCTCTATAACGGTTTGCTGTTGCACATGCATGCATTTACGAGTGTGTTTGTGTGTGACACCGTATATATATATATTTTACTATCGAGCTTTTATTTGTTTCATTTAGAATTTATGCAAAATATTGAATGTTTTTACATAGATTTGTTGTTTGCGATAACGTGGAATATTTTTAAAATAAATATTTTAGTTTTACATAAATGTAGTTGCATGCATGAGCGTGCGTGTATTGCAGTTGGGCTCTGTGGAACGCCAGCCAAGGCAAGGTACATACTTTAGTTTTAGGATTTATTTTATTTTGTTTTAGTTGGACTACAGTTGCATATACATACACACTTACCAGCATAGTTACTAACAAACGTGCAACCTATTTATGCCGTAGTCGGCTGCTGTGGCTTTGTTATTTCAAAATGGATTTGAAACGTTTCTGTTTTTGATGCTGTTGGTTGTATTTTTTAGATAAATCATTTCATTCGGGTTTTCCACATACATATTTACATAAGCATGGGCATTTGTATATATGTACACCTACATATGTATGCGTGTGGGTGCTTCAACTGCTCGGTGTAGATTAGAATGCTTTGCTGCATTAAATTTTGTGATTTAAATCGATAGAGATTGTTGAATTAGAATATTTTGCTTTTGCATAGGTAGCTACTTATATTTATTGCATAAACAATGTCGGAAGGTATATTATTGAATCCATCGTGAGACATAGTCCCAAATATGGCACTTAGCCAGGGCGTTCCCGGAGTAAGCCGTCGTCATCCGTTGTCAAATTTGGTTAAGCGACAAACTGGTTTCGGCGTTGTTCCATCTTCAGTGACAGGCTTAGAAAAGGAGGAGTTTTAAAATTTGTCGCTTTTTACTAAAAATTCTTAGAAACATTTTGAGAAACATTTAAGAAAAAAAAGAAACCGTCGAACATGCTTTGTATGGCAGAAAAGCAGCTAACTAGTTGCGAAAAATCAACGGCAAGTCCTGGCTACTTATAAATTTTTTATAAAAAATTTGCGGAAAAAAATTAAAATAAAAACCGCTACATACATATGAATATTGTGAAAAATTATCTGTACAATGTACATATCTACTTACGTACTTACTGTACGTATCTACTTAAAAAAAATTTGTTTTATCAACTTTTTTTAATTTAATCGGTTTGAAAACTCGATAACGACACATTCTGAGAAAAATTGGAAAAACAATAGTTGGGTTCCCTAACTCGTAAGAAGTTGCAAGAATTTATAGGAATTTACCAGAAAGCGTTCCCGTACTCGGTTCTCTGGCTTCTTTTGCCTTTTGACAGTTTCACAGGTTTTAACCCAGAAAAGTTGGGGAACGCAACTAATAATATCAAATAATTCAAAATTCAAAAAAGCGCTGTGGCGTTTATCGACTATAAAAAATTGTTAGTCCCGCTATCGATATACATACAGACCTACATACCTTTCGGTATCTTTTTATCAATGCTCGATATCATTTAAGTTACGTTTATCGATATTTTTACTGATACGATTTTCGATATTTAAGTTTATAATTGAAATTACAGATATGGTTATCGATATAATCATCATCTATACATATGTATAATAAAATTGTAACAGGCCGATGTCTGTACATTATAGATATTAAAGAAAAATTAATATGGGCGATCTTTATTAGAGCAACAGAAGCCAAATCAACAATTTTTGTCTGTGTGTCTGTATGCATGCTTGTACGCGTATGACTCGAAAACTAATGCATGGAATTGAATGTACTTTTCACCGATGCATCGCTAGAGGTCCAACTTAAAATATAGAAGGAAAAAAATAAAGAGTTGCCACCTGTTTGAAAATTGCAGTTGAAATAAATTGATAAGAAAAAGTAAATATTGTAATATGGCGGCCAAAAGAACGAGGTTTAAGAAGGCTTACAGCCGAAAATATGTATATATTGTTTGAAGGTTGCCACCTTTTTAATTAAATTTAATTTATAATCTAAATTGAATATTGTAATATGGGTATCAAACTGAAGAGGTTTAGGAAAGTTTGTTGGGGAAAATATTTTCAAGCAGGGTTGCCAACTGTTTGAAATATTTAATTAAATGAAATTGATAAAATAAATAAAATATTACAATACGGTTATCAAACAGCACAAAAATACTTTTAAGGCGCCGTAAAGCACGCGGGGTATTTGCTAGTAGATAATATTGCCGGCATGCATACTTATCGATATCGGTTACTTATAATGATGTGACGGTTATCGACATCGATTATGTCAAAATCATTAGATTAATATTTATCATTAAATTTTGTTTCCCCAATTTTTGATTACCGTTTTATTATATCGCTAGTAGATTAGACAGCATATTACAGTTATCTTTGTATTTGAAATTAATTGTATGTCAGCTTAATTCACTTTACTTTAATTCAATTAAATTCACTTCAACTTAGTTCATTGCAATTCAATTCATTACAACGTAATTAATTTCAGTTTAATTCACTTTAATTTATTTCATTTAAGGCATCTTTTTCAGTTGAATTTAAAGGTTTTTTTGTTTTTGCGGACGTAACTTGGAACAGGAAATATTTGGTAAAAAACGCCGTTATTTGTTTCGATGTTTTGGATTTGTTTAAATTTTTTTTTTTTTTAATTTACGGCGACTGAATAACATTTTTAACTCAGGGAGATCGTTAAGAAAAGCTATTAAAATTGATTAACTACTATTTGGAGATGTTAGAAAACCGCCAGTAATGAACATAGCGGCAGCGAAACAAATGCAATGGAATGGGAAAGAGAGCGTTTGAAGCCAGCGCAACAAAAGTAAAATTTAAGAGAAGAAAAAAGAAACCCATGAATGAAAATAAAATTAAAGAAAAACAAAATAATAAAGTACATCACTGACTTGAAATGGAAAATAAAACGCTAGCCGTCAAACTGGCCTAAATTGCATGATATACTTATTTAAAACAAGCAAACAACAGCTAATCTTATCTTTATTGATTATACATGCGACACACAGCGACGATGTAAGTGCATTTTTGTGTAATAATTAAAGGTATGTACGAATAATCCTTTAAAGCAAAAATGAGCTCAATGCATCTGGAAATGTGAAGTTTAAAGGGAATACTTTGAATTGGAGTAGCGGTCCATTAAGGCGCGCCTAAGCAAACTCGCTGAGAGTGGCTAATGGCATAACTTATAGCTTTTGCTAGATGCTTGGTAAGTAGAGCACATAAATTTAGCACAACAGCAATAATAGAGGTACGGAAAAATAAGCTATAACCAAAGTAGACGCCGACTAAGACTAGAATCCGTAAATGTGCGTAAATTTGCGTTTGTGGAACGCAGCGACTCTGTTCAGCCAACGACAAGTGCAACATGGCGACAACTATGACGACGCAAAAGCAATGCGTAAGTATTCACATTGCCGGATCATGTTGCAGGCGCACATAAAAATTTTATGACGCAACGAAGTTTAGAACGCACTCAACGCAGTCGTCAAAGTGTCATACTAGAGCATAGAACATAAAATCTGACAAAAAAAGGGAAAAATAAAATAAAAGCGATGGAAACAAAAGGAATCACAAGAAACCACAAACAGTGTTGCCAGAGGAAGTCACCTAAAAATCTTAGTTTTTTCAAAAATAAATCTTCAAAATAAGATTTTAAAGCTAAAAAAAAACCTGTTCGTAATTCAATATTGGCTTTACGGCTGTAAATAGTCTTTATTATGTTGATTTATGTTATTTCACACAGAACTCGGGAATTTCAAGAAATCGTCATAAATAAATAAGTAAATAAAATATAAATAATTAAATTTGACAAAAACGTCAGGGTGTACCTACTTATTTTTGACGCACACTCTATATCCGTCTCCCGAACATTCTACGCATCTTCGTCCTACTGAAAGATCTGCATCTTCTAGTTATTCTGTTTGTTTTTTTCATTCCGGAAGTCGTGGATTTAATCGGGAGTGTCGGGAAAAAATGTTTTTTTAAGCTTTCCGATACCGCCCACCACAGCTATTTGGATGTTAGTACCGTGGGTCCCGATACCCCGCGCCCATCTCTACTCTGAACCAAGGCGAATTTAATAAGGTGGTTAAAGATTTTTATTAAAAAACAGCCCAAAAAATCTTCATTTTGAAGATAAATCTTCACTTATGGCAACGCTAACCACAAGTTGAAATGGCCAACAAAAAGTAGCATAAGTAAGTCAATAATATGAAAAGAAAATCCAAAGACTGCTCTGGAAAAGCGGTTAACGTTAGCCAGAGAACTAACGCAGCAAAAAGCGATAAACAGCAAAATACAATATCAAATGCTCGTACTGCAACAGCAATAAAAAAAATATAGTGAAAACAACAACCACCAATACTTACTGCTGCCTCCTCACCCGACTGAGAATAATCGTAAATGCTTGCAAGCGCGCGCATGCGTTGCACATAAACCGCAATTTTATCGCTTTTTTGCAGGCGTTTGGCAGCGATTTCACTGTGAGACTACGTTCTTGTTGTTGTTGTTATTGTTGTTAGTGTGGTCGCTATTGTCGTTAAAGGTGTTTAAAGCGGTGCAGTAGGTGCATGCGTTGTTTTAGAATCGTTTGCGGTCTCACAATAAAGCTGGCGACCGACGAACGACTGACTTACAAACCGTTCGACCGAAGTGTAGGGTTGCACTTAAAAGTTAGTCGAGCGTAGCAAAGGCGGTTGAAATGGTTACAACAATGATGATCGTAAGAATAGCCGTGAGGAGTTGGAAAAATTTTTGAAGAAAAATAGTTGGAAAATCATGGAACTCAATTTACAACAAAATAACAAGGGGTGTAAGCAAATCAATTATAATTTAAAGTTAACTCTTACCACTAGCCCCCC
>NW_016167152.1:0-3869 GCF_001687245.7 Rhagoletis zephyria | reverse complement strand
ACTCTTTCCAAAACGTTAAGTTTCTAAGACAGCTTTTTATTTAGAATACGTACTTGACCCTCTCGAAAAGCTTGAGGGGAGCATCCCCAATAGAGTGAAGAGTTCTATCTTACTAGGTTTGTCGGCGAGGCCGCTACTAGCAGTCTATTTAGTCGCCAGGTTTAGGTAATTCTGAATTAGCTCCTACAGGGTGTCCAGGAATCTACCCTTAATAGTAAATGGCATATCGTTTGCATAGGCAATTACCCTGCATAACCTCTTCTCTAACTCCCCTATCAAATGATTTACGACCAATATTCAGAGCAAAGGCGAAGGGACCTCACCTTGCCTCTGTTTCTCAGGATAAGTGACGCGGCTGTATACCACAAGATGTTTTGTCATCAGGGCTGCCAACTTGGCTCAAACCATTTTTGGCCTTATTTTACTTCAAATGGCACTTAAAGTTTCAATGTGGCAGAAAGTGCCAAAATGGCACTTTTGAAAAAAGAAATATTTCAAAATATTTTTGCGAAATCCCTTGCGTGTATTTCTTTTTCTCAACTAAAATTATATAGTTTCCATAGTGTATACAACTGGTTTATCTTACTTTGCCATTGGATTTTTTTTTAAGAATGTGTTTCCAATTTTAGTGCTATATAGGAAAAATTAAAAAGAATGGCACCTTTTTGGCACTTTTATTTTTCTTTTTGGCACATTTTGGCACTTTTTAGTCCTCAATATGGCACGTTATGCCTAAGTATAGTTGGAAGCCCTGTTTGTCATAAGGAAATTTCAAATCAAAATGAGATGTTATTGATATGAGCATGTAGCCAGTGCGCGATTTTCAGGCGAATTTTTTATAAACCCTTTGAGAACTGCATAAAAGTTTGTATATCAAATCGAATGACAAAAATTCGTTTAAACAACTTCTATGGGGAAAATGCTAGTTCTTAAAATGTGGCTATCAATAAGTCAGCGGGCAATTAAGAACTGCGCCAAATAAAATTTTCCATCATACTTTGTCCCATTTGGTAAATGATTTTTTTTTTAATCAAATTAGCTCTGCATTAAAGGTCAAAAGGGTCTAATCATTGAACTCGTGTCGATCGGAAATCATGAAATTTTCCTATCATTTTCTATACAAAAATTTCAAATTTTTCGATCGACACGAGTTCAATGATTAGACCCATTATAAAACTTTTTCAAATGGAGCCTGTTTGGTCTTTTAAAAAAAAGCGACAAAGATTCACCGTGTTACCGTTAGATGAATCCACCAAACTCCTCCAAACTAAGGGCGAATGAGAGATACTGAGTTCTCGTTAAGATCATATTCTACTGGTACCGAAAGCCATAAAACGTGTCACCAAGTGCCTTCAAGACTTTAAAGCAAGTGATATTTATCAGGGTGGCTAACCTTCCTTGTAGGCCACGCATTTTAGCAAACCCAAATAAATGTTGTAGTACAAAAATCAAGAACAACACCAGAGAGGCAACGACATTTGAAATGCGAAAGTGACAATTAAATAAAAAATAAAGCAGAAAACGAAAAGTGATATCGACCCAAGACAAGCAAGCGATCCATGACAAGTCAACTTGAATGACTCAGAGTGACAAGCAGCGACTGACTATCTACTAGCTACACACAAATGCATCCATCGTTGCTGCAACGCCAACGCCAACACCAGCGCTAAAATTATTGCAAAATTTACGCACATAAATACGTACATACGTACGCACGTGTGTTCGCGTATGCCTGAATTATGCTTAAGTGCAATTTGTGCCATAAGTTGCAGTCGGCGCACTATGTGTATGCCATTGTTGGCTTATCGCTGTCATTGTGGCTGTCGCCAATGTAGCAGTCGCCGTGGCTTGTCACTGCCACCACGCGGAATAAACAGCTTAAATGTACATTGATACATACATACATACATATGTACGTATGCTGGCATGCTTCGCTGCGCCTTTTCGTTGCACCATCGGCCATGTTGCATGCGTGTCACTCACTGATAAGCCGATTGTTGCGCATGCAACAAAACGCATAGCAAGCAGTCAGCTGCTACAAAATGCTGCATTTGTGGACTTTAAGTAGCTCAGCGAAATTTTTTTGATTGTGATTTGGCATTTTTTTTTTTTGCTTTTTTACATTTGGTTAAATTGCAATTTTCCCATAGCTGCCAACTTTTACAAACTCGCTGGTTAAACGATTTAAAAGCAAATAACTGTGCAATTTCAGGAAGTGTAGTTGTATGTACATATACATATGTTTGATTTGCCAAATTGTGAATGATGAGAAGTGTTTTATTATTTTTGTTAAAAAACAAATGTTGACATAACAATTGTAGCGGAATTAACTTTTCTGTTATTTATTTTGCCATCGTTTGAAAATATTTTTACAGCCGTCGAGCGCAGTTGTGGCGATGTTCCCATGCATCTATGTCTATGAGTGTACATTAGGGTGGTCCAAAAATGCATGTGGGGAAAAAGTAAAGTCGGAATTTTTATGCTCTCACCCCCTCGGATTGTTCTATATCGAAAAAAGTATACCCTTATTTTTTATTTTGAAATCAAAAAATATTTAGAGGTCGCTCAAAGCGCCCAAAGTTTTCCATGTATTTTTATATGGGAAAAATAAAATTTTTCGTAGAAATGTTATAGAATTCTTGAAAATCAATATTTTTCGATCGGAAATCCTAGGGGGTGAGAGCATTAGAATTCCGACTTTACTGTTTTTGGACCACCTTAATGTGCATACAACCAAGCATATGTAGTTCTCAAATTTTCATCTATGCATTACATACTAAATACAATGGTTGTGTATAAGAAGTACATGCGAGTATTAAAACTGCCATAGTTTTTTTTTATTTTCTCGCTTCATAACGCCTTTGGCGCTCAGCAACAGCGCAGCAGTTCGCAACATTGCGAACCCATTTGCAGCGAGTTTTTGTAGAACTCTCTAAAACGACCACATACATATGTATGTATGTATGTACATGAGCGTGTTTTTGTGGCTTCCGCCGCCATTACTTTTCCCATCTATTTGTTTATGTACGAGTTTTGTTGCCTTCGTTTTTGGGTGTTGAATTGTAACAAAAACAATTGGGGTACGCGTTGAAATGAAATAAAAACACACAAACATGAAAAAGGGTAGACCCGAGTAACTAACAGCCTTTGAATGTAGCAACAAGCAACAAGAAAGAAACTTTTGGTTCTAGAAAAAAATATTGCGAACACCCGCGTTGTTAGACATGAGAAATCGGAGATTTTATCGCAGCTTATGAGCAAGGAGTCGGTCCTCTCTCTTCAATCTTCGTGGATGTCTCCTCCATATCCTAAGATGAACCAGTAACCTCGAAGTCCTCTTCACCCTTAGTAAATGGGACTTTTATTTGACAATCGCACTTTTGACACCAATAACTTTTATTTGTCTAATAGCTCCCAGATTCTCAAAAACTTGCTGCTCCAAACACTGCAAGTCTTTCCAAACTAGCGACGGAAGCAGTTCTAAAGAGAATTAGGTACTGTTAGCGAAATATGCAAAAATGTATGTAAAAAAATCAGGAAGGTAAGAACAAGGATGAGCTTAGAAGACGCGTAAAATTTTTTTAGAGTCCTACAATTTAATGAGCTTGAGATTCGCCAAAAGCGTTAAAATCCTAATGATATATACTTAAAAGCTATTTAAGTCTGGTATAGCTAAGGGTCAGCTGGTGTGTGTATGCGTAAAGCCAACCAGATTAACCTAACCTGTTGGCTATTTTGGGCTTTAAAAAAACGAGACCAATATTCGGATTTAATTTTTTGAATTCGGTATCAATATTTGGAATATCGAGTCTTTTTATCCCGATAATAATGGGTACCGGATGTTTTACAGTGATACTTTAAATGAGTAC
>NW_016167151.1:2787-22206 GCF_001687245.7 Rhagoletis zephyria | reverse complement strand
AATGGTTTTAATATAATTTTTGCTTTATTTTATTTTGTGTTATTTTGTCTATAATTTTTGGTTTATTTTTTACTTCTATCTGATTTTTATTTTTTCCAGTATATTAAATTTAAACTATTTGCTGTTTAAACGTTTTTGGCCTTGTTTTATTTTATTTTATTATTGTTTTATCTCATTTTATTTTCTTTTGGTGTTTACATTTTATTTTTACAATATTTATAATTAAAATTTATTTAATTTTTGTTTAACATTATCTCATTTCATTTAAATTTTTTAATATATTTATTTAATTTTCATCTTATTTTTATTTTTGTTTTGTATGTATTTAATTCAATTTTATAGTTATTTTATTTTTGTTTTCTTTATTTTTTTGTAGTTTATTTGTATGGTTTTAATTTAACTTAATTTGTTGACTTTATTTCTGCTTTATTTCATCTTATTTTTGCTTAATTTATATATTTTTTTAATATTTTTGGTTTATTTAAAATTGAATTCTTAATATTTTTTACTAGAAAATTAATAAAATCCACAGCTTCGGATGACAAAGTTTTTTCCATACTTTCGTAATGAATTGAAATACAATTTTTAACTAATTTTCAGGTTTATATAATTCTTAAAACAACATTTGCGTTGAATTTTAAAATCCACCTTCATCAGCAATCTATGTACATATGTATGTATATATATATTTCCAAGCTTTCAAAACAGCGATTTCATTATTGAGTGAGAAAGTTCACGCTCGGCTACCGATCATATTTCGTTTGCTAGCACTTGACGCATTAAGTAGGTCACGCATACATATACATATAAGTACATATATATGCAGCATTCTTCTTCTGTTTCATATTTACATACAAAAAAAAAACAGGAAAATATTTATATGTAAGACATGAAATCCATACATTTTAATATTCTAATCTGCCACAACTTCAATGCAAGGAAATTGAAATTTCACTCAGCACCCTCTTCTCACATATGTGTAATGTATATGTTTATGAATGTTTTTATATACATGTTCAAATTCGTATGTACATTAGGGTGCATCACCAAAAAAATTGCTATTTTCCACTAGAATTATAAAATAATAGATTGGAAATATAAAATTTACTATATTTTAAAACTTCCGCAAAAATATTTCAGAAAAATGTTAAGATTTACGTGAGCTAAACCGATTTGAAAATACATACCTTCAAAAATCCTATTATTTTGATTCCATTGATAAAGTTTTTAAAAATTTGTATGCAGATTTTTTAAGCTTATAATCTTCTGAGGTGATATTTTAGAAAAAATGTTTTTAAAAACTAGTTTTATTTAAAAAAAAAACGCGATTTTCGGAGATATTTCCAAATGGGTTTCCCAAAATATTTTGGGGGTGATTCTGAAATATAATAAATTTTATATTTCCGATATAAAAACAGTGCCGATTTTTTTTGTATAGAGAGTGTTGCACCCTAGTGTACATATGCATGTATGTGGATGCACTTAAACGCTTTCATTTTTCCATTGATTGGCACTACAAATGTAGCGGCAGCTGTGGGAACAGCCACGCTAGTCAACTGTATAAGCCGCAGCTTGAACTTGTGACATCTGTGCGAGATGAGAGCCCCATCACAGATAGCACGCGTCAGACAGATGGCATCCAAATTACATACATATTTGGTACACATTCAGTACCTAGGCATGTTTATAGACATTGTTGTCGCTTTAAGAGGTGTTAAGAAGTGCTGGATCACATTCTGATGCGTTCACATAAAAAGCACAAGAGGGATCTCACTCACGCAGTATGGCAAGGGAGTAAGGGGTATACAAATATAGAACTAGATATCTGCATATGAAACGACATCAAGTGTAGCGCTTTTCAATTGGGGGATATGCGCGTTGAATGCGCGATTTACATATGTATGTCAAACTGATAATGACAGCTAGTTGACAGTTTTACAATGTCTTTTTTTCACTAAAATTTTAGTGTCTTCTTATGAGCAGATTTTAGAATTTAAAGTTTACATATTACGTGAAAGTGTTATAGTCACGTGGAAAATAACGCTTTCCTGTAAAGTTTGCTTTCTGGCGCATATGATCATTTTGCGCAAAGGGTCGATATATATACATATATGTACGTATATTTATTTTATTTTTTCGGGTTTATCAACATAGAGAAAAGGTATACGAGGGGGATATTTTTTTCTCTAGCCCCGATTGACATAAACTGGCGTGCCATTCGACAGATCCGAGGTTCGAATCCGCGGCCAGCGATTTTTTCTTTTTATAATTTACTTTTCTCCTTTTTTAGTTTAATTTTTAGATTTTAGATATTGTTTAAAAAAGAAACAAATATCTTTTTAATTTTTAAAAACTTATTTTAAATTCAATTTCTTCTAATTTTTGGATTTTATTGTTTAAAATACATATTGTTTATTTTCTTGCAATTTTAAGGAACTTATTTTTTAGTTTTTAAATTTATTTTTCTTTTATTTTTTTAGATTTGATTGTTTTAATATTAATTCATTTAAATTTTAAAAGCTTATTCGATGCATTTTGATTTTTTATTTTTTTATTTAATTTTCATTAAATTTTTATATTTTCTTATTTAAAAAGAATTCTCTTATTCGTCCATTATTTTATTTTCATTTAAGTTTTAGGAACTTATCTTATGTTTTAAAATTTCTTTTCTTGATTTAATTTTCGTTTAGTTGTTAGAATTTATTGTGTTAAAAACAAAAATATTTTTTTTCGATTTCATATAATTTGCTTGTTTTATGTATTTTTTGTTTTATTTTTTTCTTTTTTTAATTTTCTCTCAATTTTTAGATTTTATTGTTTAAAAAGAATTTCTTTATTTACATTTAATTAACATTTTTAAATTCTTTTTAGTTTTCAGATTTTATTGTTTTTAAAACACATTTTTTTTTAATTTCATTAAATTTTTAAAAGCTCATTTTGTATATGTATGTTTATGTTTTTACATTATTTTTTTTTTCTTTTTAACTTAATTTTCTTTTCAATTTATTGTTTTAAAAGGAAAATTATATTTCCTTTTATTTAAGAAACATTTTAGAATTGATACTTATTGCTAAGAGACAAATAGAATAACGCTGGTTAGCAGATCTTTCCATGAGTCTTTTGAATGACAGAAAACAGTTGAGAGACAGTTTTCAGAATTGCCCTGAATAATTTTATTGGCCAGTGTCAGTAGCAAGGAAGTCATCTTTTGCTGGATTAAGGTCAATGTGAGTAGAAAAATTTGCATGAAAATGGCACGCATGGCACTGTGTCATTGCAACCCTAACCCAAAAGACAGCGTGCCACAAGCGCTAACAAAGGAAATGCATTCAATTTCCTAAAGTTCTCAAACCACAAAGCTAAGTACATCCTTAAGTCATTGTACAAGTTTTAATGTTTGAAGATAACTATGTAGTACACATAAACGTATAACATAAACTAGAAAACATACACACAAACTCGCATGGAAGCCCGAATGATTGCGAATGCAAAGTGCGAAATGCGAAATCGATACGCTTCGTTTGATTGGAACAAATTATAATAGGCAGCAATAAAAAATTTGTCGCCACACAGCCGGCAACAGTCAGCGCATTTCTAAGAAACTCAGTCACCAACAATTTGCTACTCGTATTTTGTACGACTTTTTTCACGCTACGAAACAAAGCTGGCAAATTGAGGATGCTATGCCACCAATGGGACCTCACCACTGCTGCTGCTGCTGCATAGTGTGAAACCAAATCATGGCAAAGCGATTGCAATAAATTATCAGGGATCTTTTGGAAGCCGATAGCACTGAACTTTTTGTTTTTCTGATCTCCTCATTGGAGCTTGCTTGCCTCCTTTGCGAAGAAAAGTGCAGCGGGAAAGAGTTGAGAGACAAATACGCTTATCGATCGAAGTCGTCGTCGTTAGCTTCATGGAGCAACAGCAGCAGCCATGCAACACTGCACTTGCAATGAGGCGTAGTATTATTTTGCATAGCTCTATCCTGCCCCACTCGCACCACGCATCCTCTTCCCAGGCACTCGCTGGCAGCATACATACATACATACATACATTGTAATTTAATTACAGATTTAATAGTGTCACCATTAAAAGCATTTATTGTTGTTTTTCTCACATCAACGTTTGTATGTGCGCGCCTGAGTTGTTGCACAGTGCAATTGCAATTATTTGTTTGTGGTTTAACTGGGTCGTCTTTGGGCTGCGCAAGAAGAGTTGCTTCTGTGCCGTATGGAGCGTAGTGGAGTGGCATTAAAATTGCAATGCAAGTTTACCCAACAAATAGGAGCGGCGATGCTACCGCTGCTAGCTGGATGGCATACTTACACACGCATACACATACCTACACACTCATGGCAAGCATATATGGCCACATACAAAGCTAAGTTTATTTACACGGCAGCCCCGCCAGCACTTTCCATTCATTGTGACAGTTGTCATTAAAGCTGTCAGCTGTCAGCATTTAAGTACTATTTGAACTTTTGAGTAGCCGCAGAAAGGTAGCAAGCAAACCGCAAGATTTGCTGCGGCAAATTTATGAGCACCGCTGGAAGGTTAAATGTTAAGCTGTGCAAGAAAATATTGAACTTACAAATTACACTTTGCTATCTTGGTAGCGATGAAAAGAGAGTGGTAAAAAAACTAGCAACAAATATCACCTCGCGTTCAAATTTACACTACATCGAAAAAGTTGGTAGGCAGGAAGCGCAATAAAAATGCTATTAAATGTAAATTAAGTGTGCGACTCGCGCAACCGAACGGGCAGGAGATTGAAGTGTATTGGAGATCTATTAAAAATCATTCACACTCTACCACACACAGTTTGTTGCCGTAATTTGTGGCTTGATGGTGCTGCTGATGACTTCCTTCCGTCCTTTCGTGGTGCATTGAAGGTGACAAAAATCACAAAAAAAGAAGCCGTCATTGCCGTCATTTCTTCATATATGTAAGTGCAAGCAGTTGGGAGCAAAGAAAGAGCAGAGTGGAGGTTTACTTTGCGGAATATGTGGAGGCTCACGAGCTCAAAAATTAAAAGATGGCCTTGTTCGCCAAGGATCTACAAATGTATGATAACTATGCTTACAAACATGCGAAGTCTGCAAAATAGTAATATTATCAAGATTTAGAGTAGTGATTTTTAGAATCCTGCTGTAGATCCATCTGAATGTGGCTATTTGAGTATTTAGTCCACAGTGACACTGTAAGTTGTTTTTATTAAGACTCGTTAAGAACTTCTCAAGCGTTTTCGACACTCTTGGTAATCTTATATGTCCTTTCTTATGTTGAATTTTAGCACTAAGTACTTCTTAACTATCAGCATCTAAATTTACACGTCTTATTCCTAAAAACATGTCTCTCCTCACTTCTCTTCAATCATCTTTTCTTGATTGTGGTATCAGAAAGACTGTGGAGTTATGTATTCTCCCTTTTCTATCCTCTTTTCGTCGTATGATCTGTTTCTGCCTCTTACCTTATAGTGCGAATGGATTAGGCATCATAATTCCACAGTTTTTTTTTTTTTTTAATTCGGATGAGTAGGGTTGGGACGATACCCCAAATAATCAATTTTTGTAGTCGTTTCCCTCCCTGATGAATCATCGATTCTTGTACTCTTATTATCAACAAAAAGCATCGATACTATCGATTCTTCGATTACATTTTGGAAAATTTAATGCAATGTTAACATCCCTTTAGTTTTTATTATTTAAGTTCGAACTTCGAATAAAGTAAACGTACACCTTAATTAGGGACCATGATCCACTTTTTCCAATTTTTTAAACCCAAGCTATAAGAGACATTCTTCTGGGTTCTATACAAGAAATAAGCCAACACGTGTTTTAGGAATTTTTTTTTGCTTTTTTCTTTGGAGATATGATCTTTTACAGTTTGTATTTTTTCGTGATTCGAACTAATCATGTACTTCTTCAAATCGTTACCCGATGTTTAACACCTTACCAAATATATCTCAACATAAGTTTTCGAAAAAAATTACAAACAATTGTTGATTCTCACAAAATAAACCATCTCGTCATAAAGAAAAATAGTTTAAAAATAGTTCTTGAAAAACGCTTGCTGCTTTTATCCAGCGCTTTCCACCAGACCAGCGCTCACCGCGAATGATATGCGGTTACAGCCCTTAATTTTTACCTAAAGGCCTTTTACAGGTCTGTTACGCTGCTAGACCCTTTTTTGCTCTCGTATTAAAAAGTATACAACTTTTTTAAAACCCAAGAATTGTGGGTTAAGTGCTGGAGTGCCAGTAATTTGTCAAATATAATTCTAAGTCGTTCCGTGTACGTGCGTAATTATATCCGACGAGGTCCTAGTTATAGAAGTAGTACTTCTTACAGCCGTGGAGTAAGGTCCGTCGCGCCTTCTGAAATTAATTATTAAAGTTCTAATAATACATGAGAAATGTGTATCCCTAAATAGGGGTCTTCTTCTGTATCCGCGCTTCGGCTGTCAATATTTATTGATTTTTGAGGCATTCTTACGCGCCAAACTTAATCTTGGCTTAGTTTAAACTAGGAAAATTAACTAAGCTTATCAACTTCTTGTGCTCTGCGAAATGGGGAATCCGAAAACTAATTAAAATTGTAACAATTTACTTCCTCATCCAAATAGTATATCAACCATGACACTCATCCAGTAGCTTATGCTTGGTCTAAGAAATGAAAATCGATAGCTTAAATTTTCAATTTACTTAGCTATCCACACAGGTTTAACTTGCATTTGCAGAAGATTTCGGATCAGCCAATATCTCTACTCGATGTTGCATGCTGCGATAATAAGCCGTTAAACAGCTCGCGCCCACTGAGCCAGACAGCGCGCTAAAAGGAAAATCAGCAACAACAAAAAATGCATATCAGCCAAATTCCAACGAATGCAGATAATCAAAAAGCTTTAAAGCGCCAAGAATGCAGCAAATAGCTGGACGAATTTTAATTTCAGGCAGCAGCAGCAGCAGCAGCCACAATTTATCATCGGCCGCGAGACATGCGATGCAACGCGCGTCCTATCGATTTTGCTGTTAGCGCGCGCATATCAAAATTTGTAGATTTTTAGGATTTTTCCCATTTGCATCTTCGAGTTCTTCTGCTGCTTTATCATCATCTTTTCGTGTGTGGAAATCAATGCGTTCAATCATTGGCGTTGTATTCTCATTAGTATCACAGCATGTAAATGTCAACAGATGCAAATTGCAAATTTTCAAATTTCAATTAAAAAGTGCGTACATTTGCACATTTGTATGTGTGCGTGTGTGTGAATTTCATAACTGCGCGCTATCGGGAAAAGAGGCTGTAAAAAGTAGTGAAAAGTAGTAGCTCCAACCCACTTTTGATTTACGAGCGCATAAACTTGACTTTCCTGTGACTTTTTTCGCAACTTTTTTGCGCTTTTTTTTCTAATAGATAAATTTGCTGCTACTCCAGCGGCTATCAATGCCATCAGCGATAAGTTTGTTTTTTGTTTAAGCATTTTTTTTCTTGCAACAACTGCCAGTTTGTTCCTGACAAAATTTTAATTTGCTACAGAAAATCGTCTACTGGCTTTAATTAAATTCAACAGCTACACTTGTCGGGCATTAGTTAGTAGCGCGGCGCGCGTGTGTTGACGCTCAGTAGGTGAGTAAGCGCAGAGGTGAGCAGCGGGCGCGCGCTTGCCACATATGCAAATCAGGCTTGCGTGCCAACCAACAGTTTTAAAGCAGCGCGGCACGGCGCGGTGCGTTGCGGCACGGTTAAACAGTTATGCATCATGCAACTGTCAAAAGTGTCACTTACACAAATACATACAAGTGCACATACATATCTAACGTATGTAGTTAGTAGCGCTTGATATGCTTAGCTCGCGACATGACGCGTGCATGCCGCGCGCGCATTTAAACGAAATATGCTGTCAGCAAATATGCAACAAATTGATTGTTGCATCCACGGCGGGGCGTCTGGCGACAGTTTCATGCAACATATCGCTGAAATGCCGCACTCAAACGCGAAAATGCGAAAATCAATTTCGCAAGTCAATGTTTTTTTTTCGCTGCTCAAAATTTTTTCAACATCTTTGCGCGCTTGCTGGCAACTCGTTTTTTCTTTGTTTCTTTATTTTTTTTTCTGTACGCGTCGCATTTGATTAATGAAAATTGACTTGAAATGGAGCGGCTGGACAGCTGTTTTGAGTGTTTTTGTTGCTTCGCAGCCAGTCGCCTGTTGACCGGCCGATCAACCGGCCTTGCGCCCGCGTTCACACATTTTGTGGCACAATTTTCACAGCCTTGCAGCTTTTCCGACAAGTTTTTGTTATGCACACGATATAGTTTTTCATACATTTACATACATACATATTTTTCTACGCACTGCCTTGTTAACCACCGGTGATTTATCGGCTGTTTTAGCGCATGCGCGCACGCTTTAATATCTCAGTTGACTTATGTCTATGTAAATATGCCACAAACATGCCATTTGTCAAACGCGCGTGCACACACACGCACATTTTTACTTAGCTGCACATTTCGTTGAAAAATTGCCTCATTTTCTATATGTGATGTAGTCCAATTTAGGTGACATCCGTTGCATTATGCATGCATATCTGTGCTATCTGTGCTATCTGTGGTAGCATCTCTAACGGATATGCATCTAATCCACATTTGCATCTGCATACAAACTTTATTTCCAACGAATTTCTCCAAATTGTTAATGGCAGCGTTTCGCCATTGAGCCCACCGGCAGTGTAAATGGCCTTTAAACAGTGGAGCAATGTGGCACAGTGGGCCGTTTGGGTGAATTTTTGAATTAGACATAATTTTTGGGTCGAAGGTTTATTTAGAGGAACTTTTATAGAAGGAAAACTGAGACAAAAAAAAAACAATTTTTTTTGCGGAAAAGGGTTTATGTTCCAGAGAAGAAGTACAATTCATCAATCAAAAATTAATGAAAAAAAAACAAATTTAACTAGAGCATTTTACTTGAAATTTTGTGTTTTTAGCAAAAAAAATTTAATAAATAAATAAAAAGCAGAATTTGCACAAGAAAAGTAAAGGAAAAGCCGCGTACGATCTCAAAAAAAAAAAAAGAAGAAAACTCCCGATAAATCAGGATAATTCACGAAAATTTAAGAGTCCTCCGAATAGTTCCGAATAATTCTGAAAAAACATAAGAAGCTAAAAAAAAATCTAGAAAATCCCCGGAGCGAATTCGAAAATACATTGAACCATATCAGCATACATTGAATCGAATCAGCAAAACTCTCAAGTTTATAAAAACTCGAGTTTGAAGTTTTCCGATAAACTTCGAAAATACGACAAAGTCCCAAGAATGTCTGAAAGATAAACTTTTTCAGAAAATTTCTACAATGCCCGAAAAAAAATCCAAAAATCCCGAAAACTCGCCAAACCCTTAAATAATCCCAAGGAACAAAAATAATCATCAAACGCTAAAAAAAAAAATGACAGAAGAACCCGCAAAGTCACTGAGCAAGTTTTTAATATTACGTGGATATTCCGAAACAAAACTGAAAATTCCCGAAAATCTTCAAAATTTCGTGCAATATCAATTTCAAATTTTCCGATATGCCTCGAATTTCGAATTCCGAATTGTCGCGAAAAAGTCTCAAGTTCCGAAGAGTCCCGGAAAAAATACGAAAAACTCCGAAATGGTCAGAAAAATTACCCATAATTCCTGAAGAGCTCCGTAAAAAATCTCTAGAAGCCCCAAAAATCACAAATAATTTTGAAATTAGCTTTGTAATGCTTTTTATAGATTTATAATGTCGATCACAGCCCACAGTGGAAAGTGTTCTAAATGAATGAATGAGAATTTCGGTTCTCGAACATATACTTTACGGCAGCTCAGTTAAGTACTTTTTAGGGGTATTGACATCAGATTAATATGTTCTCGGTCATTAGGAATAGGTAGCCCCAGAGCATATTCCAAGAAGAAGGGTTGTTAAAACAATAAAACAATTGGTGGTGCTGTTAACAAAAGAAATACAAAGCAAATAACAAAGCGGTAAAACTGGCATGCATTCTCGGACCAATCGAAAAGGGAATTACAACGTCTTTTCTGTGCGAATATCCGGGCCATGTGGCAACATATAAACATCAAAGCCACCAAAAGGATAAAAATACCAATACGGTAATCATAACAGTAGAGATGATAGACAATATAAAAATCTGTACCGAAAGCGTATATGGGCAAATTTAATAGAGATGGCGAAAAAATTAGACGATCTCAATTTTAATATCGACAAATGCAACTGAAACGAACAATAAAAATGTCGATAACAATCAAATAGGCAACGATAAAACTATCGTTAAAAAAGGATAACACTATATAAGACAACAAAAAGAAAGGTAGCTATTAATATATCAATAAAAGTAACGATAACTGTTAAAGAAGCGATAATATGTTGAGAACGCCGATAATTGTCGGTAATCATTATTTATTTATTTGATAACAATACAAGTAGTGACAACAAAATTAAATAATATAACATGGAAGCAATAACATCGAGCAGAAAATTATTGCGACCAGGTTTTGTAAAAATTGCAATAACTCATTTACCATTTCCTGCCCACTGTCCATTGCCGGCAAGCGAACCGTCTTTTTTTTATCAACCAAAGCTTGTACATACAAATTTATTACTTTTTCTTTTCATTTTAAATCGTTGCTACATTAAATTTTCGTTGACTGCCTCCAGTGCCATCAAGTGGTCAACTCTATTAGAAAATGTGTAAATTAATCAACACGCAAAGCTAAGAAAATGCAGCAACAGCAACAGCAACAGCAACAACAACACCAGTAGCACTAAGTTTATCACCCGCCCACCGCTATCATCAGCATCAGAGAAACAATTGACCAAACTCGGTTGCTGTAGCACATTTGCATATTGCTTTCCGTGTTTTACTTTTTTTTGTTGAGTCGCAACAAGCTTTTTAATTCGTTGTTTTTTTTTCTCGCAAACGAATTTATATTACCTTTTTTTCTCTGTGCATACGTGTTTATTTAATTTGGTCCACTTCGGCACGCAGCAGCAGCTCTCGGCTTCAAGGTGAGGTGGTGGTGGCGGTGTCGTCGACATCATCGACTATGACTGTGGCAAATACCCGTTGTCAATAGCCGCCACGGTCAAGCACAGCGCATCTAATCGGCATCTTGTGGCAAGTGTTGCTGTTGACATGCGCGCGCCAAACGGTCAGCACACAGCCGGAGGCGACTAGCAGCAGTGCGCTTAACCAGTTTACACGAAATGCCGCATACTTGAACCGTTAATGGAGAGCTTAGAGATGCTTACGTAGTGCGTTAAGCTTAAACTCAAACGCCTCTTTTTTCAGTTGGATCGCTCCACATATGGACGTTGATATTATTTACCATGAAGGACGGTGTATCTTCGCGCTTGCGTGTAACGTAGAGGCGCTTGACTTGCTCATTAACCTATGAGCTTTCGAACTGTTGGAAATTAACATAATAAATATTTTATGGGTGGCATACAGCGCTAGCTGCAAAGAGACGCCGAGCGTGCAAGATTAAGATGTGACAAGGAAAATTGTTGCATTGTTTTATTTTGGTATTAATTTTATTTTTTTTTATTTTGTTACACTATTTATCGCTTTTTGTTATAATCTTATTAACCCTGGAAGGCCATGGTTCGTCGTTTCGACGACGCGAGTTTTTATTTGAGTTTTATTTTGACACTTTAACTGAATTATTTGTACTTTAAGTTATTTATTTTTTATATTTTCTAATTAATGTTTTGTACAAAAAGCCAAATGAATCAGAGCTGTGAAATCTTGAATTACAATCAAAAGACTAAAGAAAAACTACTTGATATTGTTTTATTAAAAAAAAAAAAATGCAAACAAAATAATGTGAAAATAATAATTTTTGTGCACTTTGCATACACAGGTTAATTAAATAACGCCTTTTAGAAATGCCGTCATTGAATCGACGAAGGATGGCCTTGCGTTATAAAAATAACGATGACCTTCCAGGGTTAAGCGGACGTTTAAATGATAAATAAATAACACTTTTTATGCTTTAGCAACGGGGGCGCATGCTGAAGTTTACTTGAAATTAAGTGGCTTAATACTTAGGCGGCTCAATCTTTTTAAAAATTAGTGGTTTTATCTCTTTTATCTTCAATTTTAATTTAAATAAATTGTACATATTAATTTGTTCAGAACGTACGCTTGTTAACACTGATTTACATTAATTAGATCATTAGTTTGTTGGCAGCGTAACGAACTTTCACTCAGCTTTCCTTTAGGCATAGAATTGTGTTTTACTTCATTTTAATTTTTTTCCTTAATGTCTCAAATGACGCCGTTTTATAAATGAGGCTTGGGTAATATTTTAGGGCGGTCTCATCATTGAGATGCCAGAAATTTTACAAATTTTTTTAAGTCTTTATTATCTTCCTCAAAATATTTGTTGGTGCTACTATTTATGTATTAAATAGAAAAAAAAACTTTGTCCATTTTTACTAATTAATTATTATTTTTTTCTTTTCTTTTCAGGTAAGTGTCACAGATTAAAGAAACTTAATTGAAATTAATCGCAGCAATTCCATTTAATAAATACATATGTATGTATGCATGTAATTTATTTTTAATTGCAATTAATATGGTTTATTAAAATTACGTAGCCGCAGTTTATCTTCAGTGTAAAAACAAGATGAACAGTCTTTTTAAAGTTTATTCAGACAGGCGGCTAATCGAGCAATAAGCCGTTTGTATTTTTTTAACCGACTTCAAAAAAAGGAGGAGGTTATCAGTTCGTTGGAAGATTTTTTTTTATGTATGTATGTTACTTTGGACCACGTTAACCGATTTGGAAAATTATTTTTTTTCATCGGAAAGGTGGTACCCCAAGGGTGGTCCCATACTAATTTTGTTTAGATTCGATAATTGGATCGTGAAGAAATTAACGATTTTCGAATTGTTTCCAATTTAGAAAACTTGATTATGCGCAGGCAAGACATTCCCAAATTCGACGATTTGTGCTTATGATGGTTTCTAGGGGGTATTTAGGAATGTTGACTTCGAATCAGCGCAGATTGGAGAAAACTCGAAAATCGTGCTGCGGTAACATAAAGAAGTATTTTTTAGTTTAAAAACTACGAATTGATTCGCTCGGCAAATCTAATCGCTAATATTTTTTTTTTACATCAATCACAAATAAATTTAAATTTTTGTTTGTCTAACAAATCAAATCACAAGTCAACTAGATTTCCGAATTAATAGCGCATTAAAAATCAAAAAGGATCTTAAATCACGCAACCCTTGTTAAAGTTAAAGCCAATCCGTTGAGTGCAGCTTTTTATGGATCGCTTTACTTCAATCCCTGGCCAAATCGGCATAGTTGGCAGTGCTCCCGTGACGAGCATGGAGCCGTCCTCTGCACTCGTTCCACCGTTGCTTTGAACAAGCTGTGATTTAGCGCAGGCCACCATATGATGACCCCGTAGAAAAGCATGGGTCTTATCACAGCTGTGTACATCCGGTGTTCTATATGTAGTTTAATTCTCCATTTTTTGTAACTGTGTTACTTTATAGGCATAAAGGGCGGTATTGACGTTCCTGGAGCGGTCTTCAATGTTTCGCTCCCAGTAAACTTTCTTAGATCTTTTGTCGTTAATATTTCACCAGATCTTCTTAGTGAGCCATCAGGTGTGTTCCTTTTCCCCAACTGTCGGATGAAGATAGGGAATGTAGAGTTAACTGAGCATAGTTTTGTTTCCAGATATGCATCATGCCCGGAAACATACTACGACAATGATGAGTTTCGCAGCTAGCTCGTTCAGAGTCCTACCAGCTACGATTGCCAGCTTAGCACAGGTGTCGTTGTATGTAGGGACCCAATCCCAGTTTGGCTGTCAGAATAAATGGTAATACATTGTGAAGAGATTGAGCCATAGGGTGACATTGAAGACTGTTACGTCAGCCAAGAAGGGGCTACAAGTAAATCCATTTTTTTTTTACATATGAACATATTTTGATTCTAGCATGAATTGAATTGTGTGGAAACCCTTTTTCTAGAATTATCTGTGTTGATTTATTAAATTACAAAACAAAAAATTGCTGTTGATCCTATACAATTTGCAAATAAAACAAAATTTTCCTAAGGACTCTTATTTAATACTTCAAATTGAAAAGCACACAAAATTTAATGCGTGTCGTATGAAAAAACACTCATAGCGTTGCAAAGTGTATGTTTATTGAAATCAAGTGTGCGGGGAAATAGGAAAACCAATTTAGAGTGCCAAAAAAGCACAACAGGGTTGCGTGATGAAAATATTTTTGCGCTAAAGTGGTGAGTCAAATGTCAAACTTGCTGAAACATTGTCATATTTCAGCCATAACAAAAATATATTGCGCTCATAAACATAAAAAATAAACTGTCTGGTATGAGGACAATCAGTAGCGTATGGTGGGGTGAAAAAAATTCTACTATGTAATAAATTAAAGTGCGAAAATTTGTCGTTGCAAATGTGAGTGTCTCAAAAGCCGAGCGAGAAGGGGTTGCACGTGCTGACTGCCGCCTGTGAGTGCATCCAGCGCTAAGGGTTGACACCAGTGTTGCCAAATTCACAGTTTTAACTGTAAATTACAATTTTCTAAACAAGCTCACAGTTGTTTAAATTGCCTCAAAGTAAAAATTACATTTTTTTTGCGAAATTTCCGATTTAAAGGAATACATTTTTTGTAAGTTAATTTTAATTTTTAAGATAAAAAAGGACGTTGAAGGAGCTGGCTTCAGTTGTCCTTTGCATTCCAGTCGCCATAACAAAATCGGGAAGAATATTTTCCCTAATCAATTTAAATCTTAAAAATATCCTTCCGGAGGTACTATATTTGAGGTATCGAATCAAATGCGCAAAAAAATTAACAAACCAATTTTCGAAAAAAAATGAAATGTAATTTCATTGAAACAAAATGTAATTTAAATGTTCCCGTTTATAGAGTCTATTTTGGTTTAGTTAATTACAATTTAAACGGTTTAAATTATTTTATTTTAACTGAATCGGTTTTTGGTAGTTATGTTTAATAAACTTCGAAAACATTAAATTTTAAAAACTCACTTGGCTTTTGATGGTTACAGTTTTTTGGTCGAAAATAAAGTTTTTTCTAGATACGTTTTTAGTTTCTTGAAAAAAATAAAATCTGGCAACACTGGCTGACACATTCCTAAAAGCGATTTGCACATTTTGAATTCGTTGTTGTTATTGGGAAATTGATATCGGTATCAATATTGATATCATAGCAAACGACAAATAAAAAACGGACAGAGGCTGCACGCGTCAATGGTCCAACAAAAAAAAATAGTACTGTAAATACGATTGGTTTTAAGAGGGCGAAAAGTAATGCAAAAGCGATTGCTTTTGTTAAGTGAAATTTCGGAAATACAAATCTGTGCTCATAATCGTCAAAAGCGACCGCAAATGCAACCACTCCACTTCGCTATTTGTTGCATGCAACGAAGCGTGAAATTTGATTTGATTTGGGAAATTTGGCAGTCTAGGGAAGTGATAAAGAGGATAATGGATAATGTTGAAATGGCAATGCATTGCAGTGTTTGTTTTTAACCCTTGTACGTGCTTGGCTTCTCACTTGGTTTGAAATAAAATTTTTTTTTGTTTCTTTGGTGTTTTTTGAGACTTTTTTTTTACTTTTCCTTTTCAAAAGATGCGAAAAATGCTCTGACTGCATAGATATTCTTTATGCTTGAATTTCTGGGCACCTAAGCATTTTCTCATCTTTAGCCACTGCTTACCTTCAACTGACATTCGCACGATTTATTGCGGCCCATTGAAAATTAGGTTATTACAATGGATTCCGTTTGACTTTGCTGAATAGAAAATAAATATTTATCTATGTAGTTCCACATACATAAATTAGACCCAGTGATCTCAATCTCCAAACACATTAGCACAGTCAAACAAATCGCATACATTTACACATACACTAACACACTAACATGCAATAAATTATAAATAAATGAAGTTGCAACAAGATCATCATTTATCACAACCGAATAGACAATCAATTAGCTCGTCTGTACTAAATCTTAAAGCTCGGGTATGCATTTGTATGTACGCATGTTCTTATGTCGCTGCTGTTAAGTGTCTATTGTCTTGCAAAGCACTGTGATCTGACTTGTCTATACGAGAATCAACTCAGTGACAAGTAAATAAAGCAGAAAAACGAAAGAGAACTTCAGCAGCTAGGAAAAATCAACATGAAGCAAAAAAAAAGAAAAAAACTTAAAAAAAAAAACGATCTGTATTGAGTGCCAATGGCTGCTTATTGTACGAGTTACGCTGAACAAAAAAAAAAAACAAACCGAAATAAAAAATAAATAAAATCCACGAATTATTTTTACAGTTTCATTCGTTGGCATTGCATCTGTTATTTTTAAATATTTTGATTTGTGTGTATTTTTTTTTTCATAAGTATTTACTTCGTGATCTTCTCGAGCCTATTATCGTCACAATTTAACCGCCTAAGCGTGGTTTAGGTCATTGAAGTGTCATATTTCTATTCATTTTGATATGCATAGCCATATTTTTGCATTGTAATTTTATGCCCATATAGCTGATCCTCGATCACTGCAACGATCTATGTATGTACATATGTAAGTATCTACAAACATAAACCCCGATCTTGCCACAAATTTGTAGTTAATATAATACGACAACGCCAACGCTGTGTTGTTGCGCTTGATCGGTTTATCGCTTGATTTGACAATTTCAATGGGCGCGAGTAAAATATATCTACATATGTATGTATGCAAATTTGTGCTCAAGTTATTAAAAAATTGATGGCAACAGTAGTAAAATCGTATTGAATGCCACAAGCCATCGTAAGGTAGATAATAAATAGTTAAGCTTAATAATTTGTAACACAAATTTTTTATTGAAAGATATGCGAACAGTTCAGGGTCGTACATGTAAATAGTTAGCTTTAGCTCGTTGTTTAGTGAGCGTTTGTTTGAGGTCAAGTTCATTTGACCCTAGAATACCGACCATTGTAAATTTTACCACCATACCTTGTATAAAATACCTTCTGATGGCTCCCTGCTGGAACTTTTCCACGCAATTTCCTGTCAAATTGAGAAAGAGAAATTTTATGGAAATGGAAAACATCTCTCGAAAGACAATTTACATACATTCAAGGTGTGACTGCTCATGCAACTGCTTTCTGTCGAAATATATTGCATTGCCACGTCTGACAGGCTCCTAACTCTTGTCCGTGGTTAGCAACAGACATGCAAAAAAAGGATTTTAACGGACGAAAAGCTAAACAAAATTACGGCAAATTTGACAAGCCAATACGTGGAGAACATCAGCTGATTCGCCCCCTTGCATTGGTGAAGAGCAATAGGTGTGAAAGGCTGGTGGATTGCACTGTTTTGCCGTTGTCATGGATTCCACAATGGCCTGGTAACCCGCACAGTGTTACCGTGCTTCTAGTTGCCAACATTTTTAGCGTGTCAAAGCAGTCTCTAACCAGCTTCGGTTCGAATGGTCTTGTTGGAAAGCGGATGGCTTCTTGGCTATCTGAAAAGATAACTAAATAGCGCGCTCTAAACCCTTTTCATGGTTTAATTTTTCGCAGTTTAAAATTAAGGCTATTTCAGCCTGAAACACCGTGGGCCACTTGCCAATGGGAATTGCAAGTTGCATGCTATTTAAGTGCAAAAATACCTGCACCTGCTCTGTCGTCCATCTTTGAACCGTCTGTGTGGCAGTGAACGCATCTGGGATCAAGTGAAGGGAGACTATTTGCCCAATTTTCGCAATCGGGGATTATCACTCATCATGTTTCTAACCCTGGTAGCTTCTTTGTAGGGATGTGCCGGGTATCCGGAATCCGGCCTATCCGGCCGTTTTTTGGTTATCCGGTTATCCGGCCGGGTATTAGCCAGTTCCGGATATCGATTATAGAAGA
Organism: Rhagoletis zephyria; assembly: GCF_001687245.7. Taxonomy (NCBI): domain Eukaryota; kingdom Metazoa; phylum Arthropoda; class Insecta; order Diptera; family Tephritidae; genus Rhagoletis; species Rhagoletis zephyria. The sequence goes on along the minus strand of NW_016167151.1, from coordinate 4,259 downwards.
TTCAATTTAGAAATTTAACCCAGATTTTGTATTTTTGTAATCCAATTTAATAGTATCTAATTAGTAATCAAAGTTAACAATCTGTATATTTTTCATTACGAAAATAAGCATTTCCGCATTATCGGGCAACAACCTATTTCTATTTTCAACATAAATGTTACCCGATGCACTAAATACTCTTTCCGAGTTCACTGAGGAAGGTGGCGCGTAGAGATACTTCATTGCCAGTGTAAACAAATTTGGAAATTCTTTGCGGCTATACTTCCACCAAGTTAAGGGATCTTCTTGTCTGGATATAAGAGGTAGCTGCAAATATTTCTCTATTTCTAGTTCATAAATCGCTATCTTTTTTCTTTTACGTTCGCTGCCTTGTCTACCAATCGTTTGGCTATCCATATCACTACAACACTAGAATCAGCATCAGAGCCGTTGGCGATTTCCTCAAAGCATTGCCAAATATCCTCGTGAGCTCGATCTTCGATGGAAGCTTTCACTATAGTTCGGCATTTTTCATATGATTCAACTGGTTTCCCCATGCTAACTGATTTATAATTTCGAATTAGTTCATCAACAACCCAGTTTTTAGCTTTATTGGCGTCAGAAAAAAAAACGAGTTTTGAAACGTGGGTCGCAAAATGTTGCAATAGGGAAGCATTATCGTTGTTGAATGTTTAGTCCTATAATCAAGTAAATTTTTTTTTAATAGTTTTTTACGAGATAGTTGTTTATCTTTTGTCTTTGACGTTTCTCCTCTATTTCTCAAGAGTAATCGATCAGGTTTGCTGAAGGAAAAGTTATCGTTTTAGTACAAGATTAATAGGGACCTTACACGGGCAAATTGTTTGGTCAAACTGCGTGCATGGGTTTAGTGAATTTTGTATGTATGACGTGTATTTAGTTTCTAACAGCTCAACCTAATATTACCGGAGTCAGTTTTTCTACGTACGCACGCACATTTTTCACATTTGATTAACCGAAATCAATTTGCGTGCGTAATTTCTCAGAGTTGCATTTCTGTCATATATACAGAAGTTGAGCAAAATTTGGTCATAAATGCAGAATAGCTCCGATTCTCAAATTTAAAAAAAAACAAAACATATGGGGATCGATAGAGATAATTGCGGTGAGTATAACGCTATATTTATTTTTTGCGGGAACAACAATTTCAAAAGTTATTAAGGGTCAAAGTTCAAATTAAACAATTTTTTACACAATAATTTAAATAAAAACACATAATTGAACAAGGAAAAAGTATACGACTTAGTATTAGTATTAACAAATGAATACAAAGCTTCCTTAAGCTTCTATTCAACTTCATCCAAAACGAAAAACTGAAATTTAATGGGTTTTTTGAAGCGTGTAAGTTAAACCATCTTATTACACAGAAGACAATTTGATCAAACAATGTGACCATGTAAGGTCCATATAAGGCATCAACACACATGTGCGATTCTGACGGTGCGAATCTGTTC
>NW_016167151.1:0-2766 GCF_001687245.7 Rhagoletis zephyria | reverse complement strand
TACAACAATGCCGCAACTATTTATTGGAACATTCATAGCTCTTCATTTTGTCGTGCCGAAATTGCAGACCTACGCGTTCGGAAACGAAAAAGGTTAATAGGCGGGTTCTGTATAATTTAAACAAAAATTAACGTAAGAAAACAAAACATCTTGATTTTTCAAAAGCAAAGAATTTCATGAAGATTATTTTTTGTTTGTTTATAAGATGCCATTTCTCACTGCGATAGCATCGCACAGATGTGTGCGTAATTGTGTTTTCGAAGTGGTAAATTCTGTAGCATCAGAAACGGTGCGGAGGTCGAGGTTAAGTCGAGCCGTGAAATTTATTAAGGGCAGCAGTCTACCGGATATCCGATCGGATATCCGAATCCGGCTGTTATTTTTTACAGGATATCCCGAATCCGGTTATCCGGCAAAATCTATATCCGGCACATCCCTAGTGATGAGTTTAAAACAAACAAATCATCTGTTTTCTATAGGCGCGAAATTTTTAATCAGCCGTAACTTCGGAACCATAAGTCACATGAACTTGAAATTTGGTATGCAGCCATTTCTATAGTAGGTGCTTATAATAGGGTATATATAAATGAGTGTGGAAAAGAAGGCGTGGCACANGTCGAGCCGTGAAATTTATTAAGGGCAGCAGTCTACCGGATATCCGATCGGATATCCGAATCCGGCTGTTATTTTTTACAGGATATCCCGAATCCGGTTATCCGGCAAAATCTATATCCGGCACATCCCTACTTCTTTGTAAAGAAGCCGTCGTTAGTTTAAGTTGAAGTTGCAACTCCCTCTTGGCTGCCGTTTCCTGGATAAAAATATGGAGAGGAGTTCATCCCAGAAGCGACTCTAGAGCCGCAGTTGAGCACGTTCTTATAGATCCAGTGACGGATAGACATGGCAATCTTTGCAGTTTGTTAAGGCGAAGTATGGCAGTTGTTTGCAGTGCCTTCTGCCATCACGCTAAGAGGGACCGAACCAATGCTTGGTTTATACACCGAGCATTTATAATGAGGCGAAGAACTGCACCTGTAATGTTTGAGACAGTACTGCTGAATTTTCCCGTTACCCCATAAGATCGTAACAATACTCATGTAGTCTGATTAAGAGGTCATCCACCACAAGTGACCAAAGCAAGGGAGAAAGGACCACTCCCTGCGGGAATCCTCTTACGGCTCTGATCTTCGCTTGAGTATTGCCCAAGGACGATGTAATTACACGCTCACGAACCATACCGTCGATCCAACCAAAAGTAGTAGGATCTAAACCTATTTGAACCAATGCCCTTAAGATACCTAGATGGATAGACAGTATTGTTGTTGCGATCTTCTGGGCCTCGAAGGCACTTTCGATCCTGTAAGGCCAAGTCCGTTGTGTGTGATGTAAGGAAGTGGAAGTGTTAAGTTTCTCCCAAAGATAGAAGTCTAACAATCTCTGTAAAATTTTGAGAGTGAAGGAGGTTAGGCTAAGACCCCGGGACACGGAGCTAGCCTTAAATATAGAGACCAGGAGATCAGTGCTGCTTTGAAAGGTTCGAAAGACCCTACCGTCCACCGTACCTTGTCTCTGTCAAATATGGAGCCTGTTCTGCTATGAATTCTCACTCTAGACAACCTGTGTTGCTAGTAGACAGTGCTCATCAGATCATGCTCCACCGAACAGCCTGGGAAATGCACTTGAAGCACAGTCTCCCTGTTATCGTTCGTAAAGTTGTCAACGTTCCTCCTTAGGAGACCTATCCCATTGAGTCAGTGGTGGTTAGCAACGAGTCTGCTCTAACATTCACTAAGGTTTTAAAAAGGGCCAAGTCAGTTTTTCTGGGCTGGAAAGTCAAACCTCGGAGCTTGGATCGCCCTGAAAACTCGAAGACTATGTGCTGATGATCCGAGAGCGATGTTTCTTCCGAGACTTGCCAACTCCAAATACATTCGGAAATTGATCTGTTGGAAAGAGTGAGATCTAGTACCTTCTCCCTGATGGCTTCAATAAAGCTTTCTAGAGGAATCCGATTCTATCCCTAACCCTGGAAACTTATCTGAAATTTTGCTATGAATAAATTGTCCCTCAAACACTGAAGCCATCCCTCGGAACATATACATATGCAGATCTGACGAATGCGTATAGCTGACTCAAGATGGCATTCAGTACGTTCATTGTAGACAACATCAGTGAGGGGAGAGAGATTCATTTTACTTATTCCTTACATTGAAATGAATAAGCAAATGAAGAATATATTTTTTCAGGTTAAAGGCTAAGTCTCTGCTCTCAGCAGAAACCTCATCTCCGAATCAAATAATTCATAGTGCAGAAAAATGTATCACTTGGTTTGTGTACGCTCCCTTATAAGTTTAGAAAACGGTTTTCAACGAAATGATTTATGATAAATCAATAAATTTTAGAGCCAAAACTTTCAACCGCATAATTGGTATAGTAATGTGTAATTTATGATTTTAAATTATGACACTGAGGATTATTTAAATAAAATTCCCTCACCACGTATTGTAATTGTCTCTTTCCTTCATTTGTCACACGCCAAAAATAAATCAAACAATTTTCGTTTGCACTCAACCCAATAAAAATGCACTTCATCTTTTGTATTGCACGCTTAGTTAGTTGGCTAGCAAGTTGCAATAAAGTGCAAACGGACAGACTGGCAGATGCGCGACGTAAACAATGCAGGCGTGATTGCCGCAAGCACTTCAACTCCACATAGTCAAACACACTCCCATCGCCAAGTATGCGCGCGCCAAGCAAAACACCCGC
>NW_016167149.1:14554-22212 GCF_001687245.7 Rhagoletis zephyria | reverse complement strand
TGCAGATTATGTAAATACAAAAAAGGACCACCAGAGTCAAAGCGGCGTGGCTTGTTTTTTTAAATTTTGACATTTTGGCATTTTTTGTCCAGGTCAACAAATCTACACCGTTCGTTCGATTTTCGAAAATGGGGTGTCAAATGAAACAGCTTGGGCATCTGAATGCTAGGACTTACCGTTAATTTTTGGAAAATTTTGTTAGATTTTTTTTTATATGAAAAAAATGCGGCGTATCCTCAACAAAAAAAAAAAAAATGCCAAAAATCAACGCTAAGTTCAAGATACTTAAAATTTGCACTTTGCTAAAATTTGATAGGCTACAAAACTGAATTCCAAAATTTTTTCTAAAGATGCGGATAAAGAAGTTAGAAACTTTGGTAAAATTTTTAAGAATTTTCTTAATTTTTGCACAAAGTCTGAAATTTAGATTTATATCCTGTTTGTTAAGTAATCAGCTATACTTTCATAAAAAAAATAATAAATAATAAAGTAAAGAAAAATAGCCAAAACTTACTAAAATATCGTGTCGGCTGTATGTCGGAAATTTTCGAAATCGGACTAAAATACCTCCACTTTCCACTAAAAAAAGGCGTAAAAAACATTAAAAAAGTAAGGTGTGTTGCTTTAAAACGTTGCGCCATGTTGGATTTTATATTCTAGCAGCTGAAGGAACGTATACTAAAAATTTCATATATTTGCACACGATTTAAGAAAAAAATTCATCACAAAAAAATTCGAAGTTTCTGAGAATTGCCCATATAGCACTCAATTTGACTTGATTGGTTTGAAAAAATTTATATGGTGTTAGAAATATAAAAAGGAAAGATATTGTTTGCGAGGTTAATACTTGTTGTTTTAAATAGGATGGACCGTGAAAAAAAATTTGTAAATAAGTCACACGCTATTATATACAGCCCATGTAAAATGGGTAAAGACAACAATAACTTCAGTGCGCTGGGCAGTTTCATGGAAGCGAATGTCTGAAAGATAAAGATTTATGATCTTATCAGTGTATAACCGCAAATGAAAAAATTTGGAAGACATCGACTTTATATGTATGTATATATGCAAGTATTATCGTGTATATATTGTACATATGTATTATCAAGTTTGTTGCGGCTTAGTTTTCGACCTCAGTACTACTTTAGCTATATACACACATATATATGTATGCATGTTTGTATGTACATAAGTACCCTACAAGACAGCTGAGTATCATATGAGTACTCATATTATCATTACTCCTAATCACAAAAGTGCTTATCAAAGTCCTCATTTTCGTTCAGGCCATGGGAAAAAATTGAGTACTTTCCCCTCAATGTTGTCATCAGAAAGTCCTCAGTACTAATAGTCAAACTACTCATTTATGCCGTACTACAAAAACAAAAGTGTAAATGTGTGAGAATTTTTGCCTAAAGTGCTCAGCAATGTCTTGTAGGGTAACTTCGCTGTTATTAACTAACTGAATCAGTGCTGGTAGCTTTTTGCGGCTTTTGTCAGTTGGCGCTTTCTTGACGACTTTGTTTTTTTGGCCATCAAGCAACAATTAGACTTTATTATTACAGCTTTAGATAAGCACAAAGAAGGCTTGGACGTTTTTTTTTTTGTTTTATTTTTGCGCTTCTTTTATGGAATGCTTATTTTTGAAAGTGAAAATCCGCAAATAAATATTTGCACTAAGCTAAAAAGTGCACGGTCGCCAGAGTAGTGCAATGTGGTGAATGGAAAGCAAATTTAAGTGAGTGTCACGCATCAAAAAACATGTGGACGTTTATTTGTAATTAAATCCTTTTTTGCTGTTTTACTTCCCGAGTGTAGGTATTTTTCTACTTACATTAGGGTGGTCCAAACAGGCATGTGAAAAAGTAAAATCGAAATTTTTATGCTCTCATCCCCTAGGATTGTTCTATACAGAGAAAATATACCCCTATTTTTTATTTTGAAATCAAAAAATATTTAGAGTTCGCTCAGAGGAAAGAAAATTTTCGTAGAAATAGTATAGAATTCTAAAAAAAACAATATTTTTCTATCGGAAAACTCTTTTCATCTGCAGAAGATGCCCAAAAACAATATTCAATTTGTTATTTAATCATTTTTTCATCGCAACTATAATTTATAGGTCCGCCAAAAACCCACAAAAATTCCGAAATTCAATGGAGGACAAATAAAAAATCGTTAGTTTAATTCTAAAATGGTTAAATAAATAATAATAATCCTGAAGCGAAACAGTTTTTTCGGATCGAAAAATATTGACTTTCAAGAATTCTTTACTATTTCTATGAAAAGTTGTTTTTCCCCATAAAAAAATACATGGACATCTTAAAGCGTTTTAAGAGACCTCTAAATATTTACTTGATTTTAAAATAAAAAATAGGGGTATACTTTTTTCGAACAAAACAATAACGATTCCGACTTTACTGTTTTGGACCACCCTAATGTACAAAAATATTTATATATACATATCTACATTTTTTTCAAATTCACTTAATGCAAATAGCTTGTGGCATGTTTTGTCGCCTCTTCTGCTGCTATTTACATATGCATACATATTATGTAAGTACATTAGAGTGGTCCACAAATTTTTTTTTCGGAGCCCCAAGCACTTTCCAAAATTTTCCTCTTACCGAAACAGGTGCTCGCACCAAACCTTACGCTTCCAAGTATACATTTAGAGGATGCTCAGGAAAAGTTTGTATTTTTCTCTATAAATATTTCGTACATATGTATATTAACCAAGCAATTGGTTTTAATCGACCTAAGAACATTTCAAATTTAAATTAGCTAAAGCAATATCACAAGCTTCAGTTGTCATGGCAAGAGTAGCGTTTTATAAAAAATCACCAATATTTTTCTCACTTTCAAAGCGTTTCAGTGGCGCATTTCGATCTCGTTGAGCACCCTGTATTGGTTACAGTAAACAATTGAAAAAATAAGGGTATGCCCGGTTTTCTACGATGTAATTTTTTCCCCGCATACAAAACTTGGACCACTCTAATGTACGTACTTCCATATACATATTGTGACATGTGCAAATTTATGGCTACCGGCTACATATGTACATATGTATGTATGGATAGAAAATTTTTTTATCTACCTTTGTAGTTACGAGTGACTTTTGTAACTTTGTTGCATTGTTAATTAAAAGCTTGACCGTTAGGTAGTGCCTGCATAAACATGCAGTCTGATCAAATGTATGCATGTTTGTGTGTGTAAGTGACCAGGTGCCCATAAAAACTTCTTCTTTAATGTTATAATAAAGGTACTGAATTTACCAGTGAGCAAAATGACACATACTCTTGTGATAAAGTGAGCGCTTCGAAGAGATAAAGGGTTAGCCACCCGAAATTTTAAGCGCCTACGAAGCAAAGGTCACTTTATGGCTTCTTAACTAATATTAATATTGAGATTGCCGCTATCGAGGAGAAACATTGGACTATGTACGCCCGGATCAACAAGAGGCAAACGTGCCATTCTAAAGACGTTGATGAAGAGTCTAATGAAATAAGTAAAAAAAAAATTGAGTTAAACGGTTGTATTAAAAAAATGATAATAATGACGTAGATGATATACTAACAACTAAATACTAATTAGGTATGTCCTAGGTACCAGTCAATTCAACACTATTCTAAAAAGTCTGGAGCATTGATCAGACTAAAAGATAAACTCTACAATCTGCCATACCCGTTTAATACCCATTATAAATCGGAATGATAAATCGTGATCCAATTAACGAAATGGCCAAGGGATAATAATACCTACCTTCTTAGGATTTAAACGTTCATGGCTACGCGGATGATATTGCCATCCTGATAAAACAATATCTCTAACCTCCAACAGAATGTGAATATTGTGGTGCAGTAAAAAACGGGTTAAACATAAACCATAAGAAGGCTAATATGGTCATTTTATCCAGCAAAAGAAAACAAGGACAAATTATTACACCCTTCCCTTAATCAGAAAAGAAAATAATAATAATAGATTGGCGCTTACATACATATATGTTAGTGTTTGGCCGAGCTTCTCCTCCGATTTGTGGCGTGCGCCTTGATGTTGTCACACAAAGCGGAGGGACCTACAGTTTTACGCCGACTCTGTTGTAGCTGTTTTTCATGGCAGAAATACACTCGTTGCCTGCTGCTCCAAAAACGTAAAATTTCTGGGAGTTAACTTAGATAATAAACTCTATTAACATGACGGAAGGTAATGAGAAGAAACCAGTGTTTCAATCGCAAACTTTCAAGTGCGTCTGTGGGAAGAAGACAGTGAAGACTATTAGAAAGTGCGACCTGCCAGAATCAAGGGATCCGACTATAGCCTCGCAAGCTTTGAGTTGCCCCAGTGTTCGCTTAGTTGATCCGATGGTCATCTTTTTTCATGGAGATATTGCTTCAAAGGTGTCATCGTACTACTCATTTACCTGCCGGTAAAACTCTGTACTCAGCTTGGAGCCTCACTGTTGAATATTTTGTGCAGCATAAAGGCTGCTTGTTGGTAACGGCTCCTCGTGATCTGATTTAAAGATTTTTTCTTTCCTGTTGAGGTTGATATATCCATGCATGAAGTATGTTGTGCTGCGTGCTATCGGTATCTTGTAGTTGATTATGTCGCCAACACTTTTAATCGTCTTCTGAATTGGAGTAGGGAGAATGTATCTACTCATCGGACTCCGTAACGACGGCGCTTGGAATAGGTTCTATTGTTTGCCACTTGTCCGCAGATCCGACACATACGTGGATAAGACAATAATACTTCCGACCTTGCTCTGCCATTGAAGGGTCAGCAATTCTATAGACATCTGTTGGCCTTTCAGCCGTCGCGTCTTGGGTTAATAGTTATCTTGACATTTGCTTCAATCGAAATATTGGCTTACATACCTCTATGGTTTTATAGCTCCCTTCGAGGTAGAAAACGACATGAAGCTTTCCTCTTAACTCACCACGTTCTATGAGCTCTATTAGGGGAATTCCCATATAAGCCCCATCGCTATGTCAAGATGAGCAGCACGGAAGGTGATAAATATATTACTCGAAATTCTTCTACTCAGTCAGATCTTAAGGCGTCAGCAACAGTAGTAGAGAGATATTTCCTGCTTTGATGGATCTAGACATTTGGTTTACCCGTCTTGTCTGACATATTTAAATGTCAATACAACAATATTCCATAAAAAATTCCTTTTTTAAGATCATCCCAACATAAAACACCCACACGAATATAACTACATATGTATGCACATATGTATATGTGAAGAGATAAATCTGATGGCATTAAGCTCGGAAAAAAATAAAAAAATTAATGCAAACCATTAAAAGTTAGTTAAACCAAGAAGGAAACAATGCTGCAGCATGCCACGGTTTTGCATACATCCATATTTGCATAACGACATGCAACAATGAAAAACTTCAAATGCAACTTTGCAACAAACAACTGAGATCATTCAGGCCACTATGGGCGTTGGGACATAACACAGATAAAAGAATTAAGTACTTTTTTTTGAATTTTTATTTTTTTTGCAAATATTTACGGCGGCGCACTGCACTTAAACAAAGTGAAGCAGGATTTAATTACTCGAGTTTTTATGTTGCAAAAGCTCTTTTTTTTTAGTATTAAGCACATGCATGCTATTTTTCTGCAAATACATGTACGGAATATTTTTTAATCATTTTATTTAATGCGATGCGTTAACAGTAGCGAATAAAATGCTTAATACAGATGACAATAAAAAAAATGCCAAATATTTTTCACTTTTTTTTTTTGTGCGGTTGTGCTGCTGCGAGCCAACGTGTTTATTATAGGAACATATGTACGATATTTCACTGATTTCTCTGGAAGTTATTTGTGTGGGTTACCAGTTTTTCTTTACACACGTACATACATACATACATACATGCAAAAATATGTATTTAAAATACCAAAATAGCTAAAGGATGATTTTGCCAGCATATTTTCCGCAGTTCTATTGTGCACATATTTGTTTGAATAAACTATAATTATACACATACATACATACAGTCGATTATTATTCGAACAGCACTGCTTTTAATTGGCCCGCTGTTTGCGATTGCGCTGTTTGTTATTGTGTCAAATATTTAAAACTTTGCAATGCACGCACTTAAATATTGAAAGCTTTAATAGGCATCCACATGCACATGCAATAGATCGTACCACCCATCTAGTAAACAAAAAAAAAGTTCCCCGTACCCGCCTTAGTCTAAAATATTTTGCAAAGCAAGTTCGAAATTCATTCCATTTGTTTTTGTGTACAGTGGTTTACTAACCTATAATTTAAAAAACAAAAACCAAATGTCTTTGGAAAAAATATATGCATGTACCTACATAATAGATAATACTTAATTCGGCATTATTTTTTTTTGTTTATTTACAGCTACTTCATCGCTACTGCCCTATCTGACCATACACATGCAATCGATCGGCTTGACAGTCGAAGAGATTGCCATTATTTATCTGGCGTTACCATTTACCACATTTCTGAGTCCACCAATTACAGGTAAGTTTTTATACTTTCTCTAAGGATTTTACAAATATCTAGTTTCATTAAATTTTAAGTTAAAAAGTTTACAATTAAAGAAGAACAATAAATAAGAACCATGGATGTATGTAGATATTTTGCATATTATTAAACCTTATTTTCGTATAGAAATATTGAGGTTTTAAGATTTAAATAAATGTTGAAAAATTGTCTAGCTCATACAAATAATAATACCTAATAGCAACAAACTTCAAGCTAAGCTTTTTGGGCGCAAAAAAAACGAAAAATAGTAAAAGTGAAAAAGGGAAAATACTGAATCAAAATTTAAAATCTATTTTCCAAAAAATATTGCATTTTATTTCAAGTACTGAATTTATTTCATTAAATCTATTTTCATTATTTTATATCCCATTATGTTCCTTTCCATTACAAGAAAGGACTTTTCTATTCCTTTTCATTCCACTTGTTTCCATTATGTTCCATTCCGTTGTACTCCATTTTATTCTATTGGATTCCACTCCATCTATTTTTACTCCATTTAATTTCATTCCATTACTCTTCTTTCCACCCAGGGCCAGTCAATTTTAATTCCATTGCATCCCTTTCAATTTCATTCCTTTCCCTTTTTTATATTTTTCCCTTTCTTTATTTTATTTAGTTTCTTTCTATTCCACTTCACTTAATTTCTTATTAACTTCATTTACATCCAATTTCACGAAAGCGACTTAAGTGAAATATAATTTTAATTTTTTGAATTTTATATGGAAATTGACAGAAAAAAAACATTTTCCATTTAAATTTTTGGCGAAACCGGCTGTTAATGTCACATCACTTAATTTAACTTAATTTATTTTATTTCATTTCTTCTTTAAATTTTACTTCAATGCATTCCATTCTATTTCAAATCATTTATCTTTATTCGATTTCAATTCACTTCATTATCTTTTATCTCATGTTATTTTGTTTCACTTAATTCTTCACCATTTCTTCTTTTAATTTCGCTTTAATTTATTTCATTGCATTCTATTTCAAATCACTCAATTTAATTCGATTTAAATTCACTTAATTTTACTTCATCTCATCTCATTTAATTTAATTTAATTTAATTTACTTTTATTTTAATTTGTTTTAATTTATTTTATTTTATTTTATTTTATTTTATTTTATTTTA